>NW_007730576.1:143812-159016 GCF_000696425.1 Galeopterus variegatus
CAACCCTCAGTGTCGCGCCCGTACCGGACCGGGACCGGCAACGGGATCGCAACCCTCGGTGTTGCGCCCGTACCTCACTCAGCCAGTGAGCGGCCGGTCTGTATGTGGGATCCGAACCCTCGGCGGGAGCGCCACCACACTCCCAAGTGGCGCACTGTAGCAGTGCACCACCGGGCCGGCCCAACAGTTCTTTTTTTCTTTTTCTTTTTTTTTTTTTTAGCACTTTAAATATATTAGTCTACTACCTTCTGGCCTCCGAAGTTTCTGATGAGAAATCTTCTGATAATCTTATTGAGGCTCTCTTGAATGTGAGAAGTCACTTCTTTCTTGCTGCTTTCAAGATTCTCTCTTTGTCTTTTGACAGTTTGATTATAATGTGGCTCGTTGTGGGTCTCATCCTACTTGGAGTTTGTTGAACTTCTTGGATGTAATATACTTCTTGGATGTTTTGAAAGTTTGTGGAAAAATAGAATGAAAAGATAATGAATCTTTCCACGAGCTTTTTGAATCACACTCTTATTCGTGACTTTCATTAAATTTGGGAGGTTTTCAGCCATTATTTCTTCAAATATTCTCTCTGCCCCTTTCTCACCTTTTTCTGGAACTTACACAATACATATATTGGCCCACCTGATGGTGTCCCACAGCTCCCTTGCTCTCTGTTTACTTTTCTTTAATCTTTTTTCTTTCTGTACCTTAGACTCAGTAATTTCCATTGTCCTGTCTTCAAGTTTGCTGATTCATTCTTCTGCCTGCTTAAAGCTGCCTTGAATCCCTGTGGTGGATTTTTTGATTAAGTGATTGTACTTTTCAGTTCCAAAATTTTTTTGGTTTCTTTTTAGGATTTTTGTCTCTTCATTGATATTTTGGTTTGTTCATACATTGTTTTCTTGACTTTCTCCACATCTTTCTTTCTTGACCACCTGTAAGACAGTTGTCTTTGTCTATTAGAGGGGCTGTCTGGTTAGCTCACTTGGTTAGATTGTGGTGCTGATAACACCAAGGTCAAGTGTTCAGATCCCCTTACTGTCCAGCTGCCAAAAAAAAAGTCTTTGTTTATTAGATCTGACATCAAGTCTTTTTCAGGTATAGTTTCTATTGATCTGTTTTTTTTTTTTCCTTCAAATGGGTCATCCTTTCTTGTTTCTTTGTATTTTTTTTTTTAATTTTTTTTTTGGTAAAAAATAGGATATTTGACTCTAATAATGTGGTAACTCTAAAGATCAGATTTTCTTCTATCTCCAGGATTTGCTGGTTTTCATTTTTGTTTTTTTTGTTTTTTTTTTTTTTGATGGTTGTTCAGCTGTCTATGTGCTGAGGATCAGATTGAAGTATGAACTTAAGGTCTTCTCAGGTCTTTTCTGAGCCTGCACATTTCTCTGGGTATGCATGGTGGCTCTCTAATTTCCCCTGTATATATGGTTGTTTTTGAATGTCCTTGTCATTAATGTCTGGCTCCCAAAAGGGGAAGAGAGAAAAATGAAGGTGGAAAATAACAACAATGAGGGGAGATACAAGAGTGACCGCTTGCCTTTTTGTCTACCTCTGTCATTAGAGGCAGCAATGAGCACTCAGAGCACACATCCCCAATAACTGGAGGACAGGGTACTTTTTGCCCACCCTGACTCCTGCAAGCTGTTCTCAAGCTGCTCTAGGAACAAATACATAGCTACCTGCCATGGGGCCGAGGTGGGGGACAGATAGCTGCTATGTGCTAAGATCTGCAATTGGCCAAAACTAACTGCGATTTATAGTTCAAGCTTTCAATTGTTTCCAGATTTCCAAAATAGTTAGGTCGGACAGACTTTCCCAGTGCAGTTGCTGTCTAGGTGGGGAGACAGATTCCTGGTACTTCCTGTTCTGCCATCTTCCCAGAATCTTCCCTGATCCAGGTTCATTCTTGGCTCTCCCACATTCTAGCAGTGTGAACCTCAATCTCCTCATCTATAAAATATGTAAAACGTTTGCTTCATGATTTTTGGAAGATGAAATAAGGTAGCATACATCCAGGACTTAGTGTAGTACTTAGCATGCAATAAAGATTATGTTGCTCTCTAGTTTATTTTGATACTCAGTGATTCTCTAGTTTTGACCAGTCAGAATCTCATTATGTGCCATAATATCATTTTGATGTCAAATGCTAGTGAAGTGCTAGTCAAATACTATGTCTATAATTTGATGAATGGACCCTGGTAACAGTGCTGTTTGTTTGATTGTCATGAATTAAACAAAAAATCCTATAGGTTTCCAAGGTCTGATGAATATATACGACCATACATAATAAGGATATTATAAGTATACTAGCTTACTTAAATATTTTTATGATATATTTATCTATAGAATGTTTATATTTTGAAGAAGAAGGAAATATATTAAGAAGTTAAAAGTGCTTTTCTTGGAGCCATTTCTTACTTTCCCAAAGAATGGTCTAAACCCTTGGAGAAGAAAGACAAAAAGGGTAGTCTTTTAACAAAAAGAAAAGTGAAAACCAAAATACATTTACATGAAAACCATAGCCTATTCTAGACAGTGTAACAGTAGGCCTCCACCTGTTGCAAGGATTTCTGGAGTATGTTATGATATGAGACTCTATTTGTATCATTCCCTAAATGATAGTGTTGACTTGCCCCCTAGGGTTTCAGGTCTGAGGGTAACTAAATGTTGGATTTGAAGTGGCAGTGGGACTAGACGTCCACAGAAAGAATGGTGATGTGTAAATAGCAGTCATTTAGCTGAGACATTTTAAAAAGGTGATTCCATGAGCAATATTTACACATCCCCTTTTTCTTCTGTTTGGCATTTATGCTTAATAGACATGGAATATTTGTGTCTTGAGTTGCTTTGGAATGTACCATAAACAAATCTTGTCATGAATTAGCACTTTTCGGTGTCCCCTAAAATTAGCACTTTGTAACCAAGCCAAAGTGTGTGACACTGTGCTAGAGCTAACTAGCCCAGAATTCATCTGGGCCTTGGAACTTTCCTACTTAGATCCTGGCACAGAGGAATTAATTTATTGCATTCCTTGGATTTTACTACAAGGTCCATGAGGGTAGGTTTAACCAAAATGAGTTTCATGTCACTTGTCAGAGTAAATAGATGGTGAGGAAGGAGGAGGAGAGAAAGTTGAGAGACAACATCAGTAACTTGTTGACCTGTGATGGTGATTGACGATTGCAAGTATTATCAAAAAGACATTGACAGTACTTAAAATTTCTATTTAGACCCATATTAATGAAGTGATCACTGTATTATAACTTTAAAAAAACCTTTATTGGAGCTGGCCAGTTAGCTCAGTTGGTTAGAGCCACGGTGTCAATAACACCAAGGTCAAAGGGTTCGGATCCCTGTACTGACCAGCCACCAAAAAAAAAAAAACTTTATTGGTATGTGTAAATTATGAAAATAATGTTTGGGGCTGGCCCGTGGCTCACTTAGGAGAGTGCAGTTCTGATAACAGCAAGGCCATGGGTTCGGATCCCTACATAGGGATGGCCGGTGAGCTCACTTGGGAGAGCGTGGTGCTGACAACACCAAGTCAAGGGTTAAGATCCCCTTACCAGTCATCTTAAAAAAAAAAAAAATGTTTGTTGTAAAAAAATTAAAGTAATGCAGAACTATATAAAGTCACTTTCACCTGCCTATTCAAGTGTCTATGCACACAGTATTGGAATTTGTGTGTGTGTGTGACAAAAATAGGATCTTATAATATTATACATGAGGCTTTTTTACCTGATAAATCTCGATCATCTTTTCTTATTGGTACACGGAGATCTATCTCATTCTTTTAAAAAATTCTATATAATACTTCATAGTATTGATATACTATATATTATTAGATTATTTCTCTATTGATAGACATTTAGGTTGTTTCCAGATTTTTGCCTTTATAAACAGTGCTGCAGAGAATAGGCTTATACATAGATTTTGAGGCATCTTTTCCCACATTTCTAGAAGATGCTTAAAAGTAGAATTGCTAGGGTTTGCATATTTAAAATTTTTATATATTCAAAGTACCCTCCCCAAAAGTTTGTTGTAGTAATTTATCTTCATACTGACAGTATATAAGGTCTCTTCTTGACACTCTTACTGGCAATTGACAATATCACCTAAAAAAAATTTTTTTTAGTCACTCTGACAAGCAGTTTATTTCATTATTTTAATTTGTGCTTGATAATTCATGAGACAAGTCTTTTCATATGTATTTTTACTTGAGCTGCTTTCATGAGTTGTTGGCCATATTCATGTCAAAACCTCTACTGGTTTGCTTTTCTTAATTATTAACCCCTTTGTTTGCAAAATATATTGAAGATATTATATCCTATTTGTTTGCCTCTTAACTTGGATTATGGTGCCTTTTGCTTGATAGAAAAGTTTAGTGTTCATGGCACTGAATTTTTTTTTTTTTTATGACTTCTGTGTCTTATCTTATGCTTAGGAAGATCCCTTTAACCTGAAGATTTTTTTAAAAGGTGGTCTCTCCCAGTACTTTTATAGTTTGTGTATAGATTTTTAATCCATCTAAAGTTTATTATTATATATAATGTGAAGTTTTTTCCAAGTAGTTAGTGATATCCCAAATACTCATTTTCAATAGAAACACAGGATCTTCTTGGATTTAATGCTTTGTTCTATTCATTTGTCTAATCCTTTGCTGTACACTTTCAATTACTGTAATTTTTTTATACGAGGGCCCTAAAAGTCCCTTATCACCACATTATTTAGTATTGCCGCTAAAATACTCTTGTAGAATGCTTTATAGTTATTAAAACACTTTGACATGTGCCATTTTATTTGATTTTTAGGCCAAATCTGAAAAACTTTTAGGGCAGAGAAGATATTGCTATTCATTTGAATATTCTCTAGATTAAGAATTCTGGAGGCCCCAGCTCAGTCGCCAGTATAGGGGCCAGTTAGTCCTCACAGCCACCTTTTCTGAATCCCATGCTATTGACAGGGACAGAAACTGAGGTCCAGAGAAACCAGTGACTCAGTGACTACTCTTTTTGGGGGGAAATTATTAAGTGAGGTAGAAATACTGTTATCCATAGTTCCTCCTGTTTGTGAGTGTAGTTCATGTTGAAGACTTACATTGTGGGGTTTAATGTTTGCAGAATTCCTGATCTAGCAACCTTGCACAATATGGTTTATTCTCTCTCTCTTGAGCTAATGTACTAGAGACAACTCATTAAGTTAATCCTAAAATTTGAAGAACAAACATGCCATAGGAGTTAGGGAACTAACATCATTTAAATGCCGTTGCATGGAAGACTTCATCTAAGTACTTTGGTCATTGCACTTGGTCTGCTCAGTGATCCGTGAGCATTCCCATTGAAAGCTAGGAGAGGTTAAATAATTTGCCCAGGGTCATACAACGAGTATGTGAAAGAGTGACTCTGTATCCTGTTAGTGTATTTTCTGATTTTTTTTTTTCCTTTTTGTCTCTTTTCGTGACCGGCAACGGATCGCAACCCTCAGTGTCGCGCCCGTACCGGACCAGGACTGGCCAAGGGATCGCAACCCTCGGCGTTGCTCCCGCACCTCGCTCAGCCAGTGAGCGGCCGGTCTGTATGTGGGATCCGAACCCTCGGCAGGAGCGCCACCGCGCTTCCCAAGCGGCGCACTATAGCAGTGCGCCACCGGGCCGGCCCTGTATTTTCTGATTTTGACACACATTATACACATTATGATTTGGGGCTTTGTGACTTTTAAGCACACTTGAAGTGAATTAAAATGAAAATATTTCTCCTCTGTTCTTTTAAGGCTGCGCAGATATAAAGTTCTAGGGAGTAGTAACTCCGACTCAGACCTTTTCTCCCGCCTGGCTCAAATTCTTCAAAATGGATCTCAGAAACCCTGGAGCACTATTCAATGCAAGAGTCCAGGATCTCCTCACAATCCCAAAACACCACCCAAGAGTCCAGTTGTACCTCGCAGGAGTCCCAGTGCCTCCCCTCGAAGCTCGTCCTTGCCTCGCACGTCTAGTTCCTCACCATCTAGGGCTGGACGGCCCCACCATGACCAGAGGAGTTCATCCCCACATCTGGGGAGAAGCAAGTCACCTCCCAGCCACTCAGGTTCGTCCTCCTCCAAGAGGTCCTGCCAACAGGAGCATTGCAAATCCAGCAAGAATGGCCTGAAGGGATCCAGCAGCCTCCACCACCACTCTGCCAGTACTAAAATGCCCCCAGGAAAGAGTAAGCCAGCCAGTAAACTCAGCAGATAGGAGCTGGGCTGCATCTCTGAGAAAGGTGTGAGATCCTCCTCCTAAACCTGATGCATGTGTGTTCCTGTACTGTCTATTTAAAAAATCATTGTTAATCTTCTCTTGCAAAAGAAAGTAACATGATCAATTATTTATAAGAAGACATAAATATATGATAAGGAATTACCTAAGGCAGGCAGCAAGCAGAGCAAGAATCAATGCCTTTGTATAGGAAGGGACAATCCAGCAAAATCCAAGGGGGAGAAACTCATTAAATGAGCTCTCATTTTTCGCTGTCTTTGAATCCCTATTTTTGTCTACAAAAGAGTAGAGAATGGGAGACAGAATGGAATTTTAAGGGATTTTGCCTAATTTTTCAAACCTCTACTCAAAGATTATATAGCAAAAGTGAAACTTCTTTGATATTTTCATTCAAAACTCCCCAACCTTGGAGATTCATTGCTCACGTATTAGAGTATGTAAGAAGTCTGTTGTCAGGGAACCAGTACCCGTGTATGTTTCGCTTGTGTGTTTATTCAGTGTAATGAGAATTCATACCTTTACTTTGCCTCATTCCTAATACTCTCCGTGGATTTCATTCACATTTTTTCACCTGATCTGATCTCTTCTCTTTTAACAATACATTCTAATTGGCATTTAGCAGCACGTGCTAAGAATTTCAAATCCAATTACCCTTTTAAAAAAATTCTCCTAATATATTTTCTTCTTTTTCTTTTTCTTTTTTTATTTTTAAATATTTTTCTTTAGAGCAACATTTCTTAACCTAGTATATTTTTATTATGAAAAGTTACTGAGAAACTTAGGTAAAGGAAAGAAAAGTCTGACTAGAGCTACTTTGCAGGCTTTAGTATTTAGAGAGAGAGGAACTGTGTGTGGAGTAATATCCTTTAAGATAAAATAACCCTTTTTCTCCTTGTTAAGTTTCCTCCTTTGTTGGAGGAAAATTGACCATAGTAGACTGCTTCCTTAAGTCTTCTAGGTACCAACTATTTCTAACATCAACCTCTAAGATGATACCAGAGAAGCACAATGCTTTAGAATGTGACTATATGCTTTTAGAGATTTAGAAAGAAAAATAGAAAGAAATTAGGTATGGTATTGAGGCTAATAATTCTCAGACTTTGTATTTTATATATTTAGCCAACAAGGAATGAATATCTGGGAAAATTAATTTAGGCTAAATATTTTTATTTTAATGTTTTATTACCTGCTTCTATGCTTTGGTTCAGTATTTGGGCTTCTTGGCCTGATTTCCATGTAATCTCAATTTCTGAAGATATAAAGAGGATCATATTTGTCCTAATCTCACTCTTCTGCTAACAAGAATCAGGCAAAATTAAAGTATACCAGACTTTTAAAATAGGCTCTTCTGTATTCTCTAGATGTTTTGGTGTTGTAAAGACCTTATTAAGGTCAGGTAAATTGTTCTGCTTGCTGTTGAAATTTGCCTTCTAGCAAACATCTGTGCTTTCTTTTTGATCTTGTGTTTGCTGCCAAACCTTAATATGGTTAAATTGGAAAACAAAAAAAGAAAGAAATGTATTTTCTCAGTCAAGTGAAGATATTCTAATGCTGCATCAAAGCTGCCCTGAAGCTGCACCGAACTTACCTTGTTTTCTTTATCTGTGTTGAGTTTTTTAAAAAACAAACTCAAAACACCGTTGAGGCATATAAGGTCTTCTATGAGAAATGTAGCATACTATGGACTCTTAATTTCTCTCCAGTTTCAAGCACTACAGAGGAACGCAATAGATAAGACATATTTGCTGTTTACCTAAAGCAACTGTAATATAGGAAGACTGATCCGTCTGTATTATATTGTATAAATAGTTGCTATAACACTACTTGCATGTGTTCATGGTAAATTATATAAATATTTATAAATATAGAGAGAGACATATGCTTATATAAACTCATTCTTTCTCATTCTCCATTTGTAATTTCAAGATCTCAGATGGTGAAGTTCCTTTTCTATTGTGTGCCTCACATACACTTGGGCCTTGCCTATCTTCAGCGTCTGAAAATACGTTTTTGGCATGTGACATCTCAGATTCTGCTTGCCTTCCCTATTATGCAAGGGTTGGCAGTCTTTAACAAGCCAAGATAGGTTATTTAATTTTCACTTACAAAAGATTTAATAGGGGGAAAATTACTGGGACATGCTTGTAACACTGGTTCAAAGATTTGTCATGTTTATTACATAGTTCTGTCCTTATGGTTAGGGTGGATAACTGGGATGATAATAATGGGTCTGACATAGATTGTTTTTTAAAATGTTTCTTTAAAATTGCCATTCTACTTTCCTCTTTTCACCACACTTTTTGGGGTTGGGGGTGAGGGTATAATTAAGAAATTATCCTTTTTCTGTCATATTAGCTAAATTGTGCTAAAAGTAGCCCACTTTAAATCCTGGTCCCTTTAGTCAGAAACGTGCTAGTAGTAACCACTGGAAAAACTGATGAGGCTACAACTGTGGTATGTGTGTATTTTATTTCTTATTGGCATTTCTCTGCTGGCAGTCAAAACTGACAGTGATGGCAACTGAATGTTTTCTCTTTGTTCCTTCTGTTTTTCTCCCAACCTTTTCACTGTGTCACCCTCTTTTCTAAATGGCATTGACAAACTCATCAAGATCCACAACAGCCTTGTTACATAAGAATATTTTATTTTGCATGCAAAGGAAAGAGTTAACCAAAGATGTTTCTGCTCTGATACTTTCAGAAGAAAACAGACTAATTATATCTTATGTATCAGTAGGTCCCCTTATAAGTACTGTCCTGTATAGAGATTTACTTTACGGTTTTTAAAAGTATAGTTTGTGATTATCTTAGATGTTAGATATCTCTCAGGCTAAAAACACAAGTTGGCAGCCCTGAGCAAGCACTGTTAGCACAAGGATTTTTGTTTTTGTTTTATTTTAAAGTATGATACAGACAAAAAGGTTTTTTTGGGGTTTTATTTTTTATTTATTTTTGGGTTTTTTTAGTGATGGCATATTCCAGATTTCAGTGATATAGATCATCCAAGTTTGGTTATTCTCCCTAAGATGAGGGACATGGCCAATTGTAGTGTGGGGCAGAAGTTAAAATTATCTTGCGAAAATCACCCTCCTGGTTTCCTCTATCACAACAGAATGGCTAGTTACCTCGTCACACTTGCACTTGCCCTCCCTTGTCTAGTCCCTGGAATTACTTGGGTGGAGGAGAAGACAGAATTAGCAGAGCTCAATTCCTTTAGGTAGCATTCTTCCTGAATGAGGCTGCCAAATCTCCAGGGTCTACGGATTGTTCGAAATATTAAAATCCCATAGTAATCTCATAGCTTAAAGGCGTTCAACATATAGTGAACAAAGATGGAAAATTGGGTAATACTAAATTTAATCTTAAAACACAGATTATAAATATCCTTGACTATTAAGTCTTAGGCAGGTAGGCAGGTGCTCTCATTCTCAACTCTGGCATGCAAGCTGGCCTTGCTGACAGAGACATAGGTACATTTACTGTCTTTTGGTTTTGTTTTTTTCTTTGGTGGCTGACGAGTACGGATTTACTGTCTTTTAAGTTGCATGTTGTCAAGTGAACTCTTTTTTGTAAAAGTTGCCAAGTTAATCAAGTCCTAAATAAGTAACAAAATGGTCTTTGAGATCCACTGTAGTTGTTATCCACCTTATATTATTTACTTTAAAATTCTAGATGAATCTCGGCTGCTTACTAATTGAGCATTCTAGATAGGCAGTATCTCTTGCTGTTTAGCTTCTAGCCACCATGGGAACTTGAGGTTTTTCAGTAGTGATCAGAGATTTCTTTCAGACCACAGATTTTTATGCGAATGTTTCTATGGTTGCATTCAAACTACAAGGAGAAAGTATACATTGGTGCATGTTTTATGGTACATTGGTACCAGATACAGATAGTTAAAACCATAATTAGTTTTTCTGTACCCAATAGCTTTGAATTAAAAACAAATGCTTTTTCCCCAAGAGCAGACAATTCTACATTCCTAATTAGCATTAGGAATAGGTGAGAAGAGAAAAAGGCTCCAGAATTCAGAATTTAGTGACTTAGGAAAAAAAAAAAATGCATCTTATTCTGGCTATTTGGAAATGTTTATTTGTAGCTAAGTCTAGAGTTAATCTTGGAGATCAAAATTTTCATATTTTAAAAACTTTTTTCATCCCTTTATATATATCAAAACAAAGCATATGTTAGAGAACTGTTTCTTCTGTCATGTTCATTTATTTTGGAATTAAGTTGTTTGCATTCACTCTTTTAAAATCTGCCCATTTCTGTTTATGTGCCTTTAGCACAGATGTGTTGGAACTTTGGCTAGGGAGAGATGCTTTATAAAGGCACCTGTATCACTGAGGAGATGGAATGGTTTACAGCAACTTCACTGTTTAACTTTCTTGAGTTTGGTTCTGTAGACAATGTATTAGTAGAATAGCTACTTGTCTATGATTTAATACAAAAAGTATTGCAGGATTAAGGCATGTAACTACTATGGTAGTCCTTACTTGTCCACATGTACCCAAATTCAGAAACCACAGGGGCATAATTAGACCTTAACTTAGAGAGGGGAACTCTAGGCAGTTCCAATTCTCAGACCATATGGGAGGATGTAGTGTATGAGAAACCCCAGGTGGTAGTTGGGATATCCCACTTCTGTGTCCTCACACAGTAAAACTGGTGTGTAACTTGAGGATGTGGAAGAAGAGTGGAAACTCATCATGTCATTGGGTATTCTCAATATTTTGGCTGTCTTTCCGGAACTATGAGAAATTTAACCCAGGTGGTCTCAGGAACCTTCAGAATCTGTTGCCCAACATTGTTATGGAGAATTGCGAGAGATAATATATGGGGAATTCCTATAGTTTTTACATAACTCTAGGACACGGGACAAGGATCCCTATCCATTTAAAGGGAAATTTGGATGTCACACACCTCAATCCCTGAGAAATCCCTGGCTGGACATGGAATGATGACATTTAAAGTCTTGGCCAATCAAGACATTTTCTAATTCAGTTGTGATTATTATCTGTCTTTAAAATGTGTAAGCTTAGGGTCGGCCCGTGGCTCACTTGGGAGAGTGTGGTACTGATAACATCAAGGCCACAGGTTTGGATCCCTATGTAGGCATGGCCGGTTGGCTCACTTCGGAGAGCGTGGTGCTGACAACACCAAGTCAAGGTTTAAGATCCCCTTACTGGGCTGGCCTGTGGCTCACTTGGGAGAGTGTGGTACTGATAACATCAAGGCCACAGGTTTGGATCCCTATGTAGGCATGGCCGGTTGGCTCACTTCGGAGAGCGTGGTGCTGACAACACCAAGTCAAGGTTTAAGATCCCCTTACTGGGCTGGCCTGTGGCTCACTTGGGAGAGTGTGGTGGTGATAACACCAAGGCCATGGGTTCAGATCCCTATATAGGGATGGCCAGTCAGCTCACTTCGGAGAGAGTGGTGCTGTCAACACCAAGTCATGGGTTAAGATCCCCTTACCGGTCATCTTTTAATAATAAAAAAAAAAAAAAAAAAAAAAAAAAAAAGATCCCCTTACTGGTCATCTTTAAAAAAAAATAAAATGTGCAAGCTTGATGATTAATTATTACCCTTGAGCAAATTTGGATCAGAAAATTAAAGTATGTGACAAGATCAGGATGACCTTGAGATTTCACACAATCTCATGACACTGAATAGCAAAGAACTAACATTTACTCGATAATGATTTGAGTATTTCCTTAGACTTTGCTGGACCCTTGGTCCTAAGGAGACACGTAAAGGAAGTGAATTCTTTACTTTCATTGCCCCATGCAACTTAACAGGTTTCTTCCTCTAATTGGAAGTGATAGGGTGACCACAGTATGTACACTGGTGATGCTGACCATGTCTCCCAGATACCCTGGGCCAGGATAAGGCAGGACTGTGAGTCCACGAGACTATGGAATTTGCTGGTGACATAATTTTATACTAACAATGGATAGGAATTTTACCTTTCTTTTTAGTAGTTTAATATTGTTTCATATTGTGTGTGTAAATGTTCACTCGCCTAATTAAAAACATTGAATAAACCAAGTTTTTATATAGAGTACCCTTGCCATATGAAGCATTTTTCTTCTTAATAATATATAGTTTAAATCCTTGAAAATTCATTTCACCCACCATACCTGGACTCTGTCTAGGTGTTACTCACCTCAAGGGGTAAGCAAGGCTAACAGAGCTTGAATGTGATTTATTTTAGGGAGCTACTCAGGGAGGGGAAATCCCTTGGGACTTTTTCCAAAATAGTTTTCTTTTTAAATTATTCACCAGATAGGTAAATTAGTTCACTAAGGTAAAATTTAAAAAATGCAAAAATAGGAAGATAAAGGAAATAAAATACTGGGCCACTCAGGGCTTTGAAATTGGATTGAGTAAAGAACAGATCAGTTGACCCAGGCTTGAGCCCTCCCTCACTTCTCTTTGATACACACTTCTTGGGCCCCCCGCCCCCGACTCTTTCCCTAAAATAGCCAGTGCTTATTTCACTGTGCCATTTACTTAAAAGTTCCCAGATTTTAGGAAAAAAGGGAGTGGGAGATCATCTAGTTTTGAATTAGATACACATCTTGAAAGTTACAAGCAATTGGCAGCTGTTAAATGAGATTCAGCCACAAACCAGAATTCTCTTATTGAACAAGTCCAATGAGTTAGATTAGAGGACTTTAATAATTCCATTGTCTTTCCCCCTTTTCTCGTCACAAAATCAGAGACATGAGAAACTCCAAAGGTATTGTATATTGTGTCCTTTTCCTCTCCAAGCAGCTCCCTTTATATGTTTTGGCTCAGGCAACCAAGGACACAGAGTATTAGCAGAAACATGGAATGCTTTTGTATAGGCCATGTGTACATAAAAGTAATTATTTATTTAATTTTCCCATTTGTATCATATTAAAGCTTTGTACAGTGTTTTAAGTTCTGTTTTAAAATTATTTTGTATTTTATTTTTATAATCTAGTAATAAAATATTCATTCCGCATGCAAACTCTAGTTCTATTTGTGTGATGGTTTGGATTTCAAAAGTGGGAAATATAATTTTTCAAATTTAGTAAAGTTATTTAATGCACCAGAGGTTTCAAGATCAACTGGAAGCAGAAAGTGTTATTGTAAATGCAATACTACATCCAGAAGTGACCTAGAAAAAGAAGCCCTGGCCTGAATAGAAACCAGGTGCTCATTGTTCCTGCAGGTGAAAACCAGGGTTTAGGGATATGAGGAGATGGTTCTCCCATGATAAAATTAAAAGCTCTCTTTCAGTCTGTCATTTTCTCTCTGGTTGGAAGTACTTTTTTCTTCTCCACAGCAAACATCCCTTGTACCACTAGAGGGATTCCTGCCGCCCACCTCCCTGCAGGGTATGACCTTACTTTGATCCAGAGGAACTCTCAGCAGGCAAGCGCTGCTTACCCCTTCGGGTTTGGATTGACCTGCTATGTTACTTGCCATCTATTTTTCTGGGCCTGGATTTCCTTTCTTGATTTCTCACTGAGCAGCAACATCCAAAATGCTGTCTCTCAAGTTTTTCAAAATAAGGGCGATTAAGAAATAATTCAGGGCCACCCCGTGGCGCACTCGGGAGAGTCCACTCCCGCCGCGGGTTGGGATCCTATATAGGACTGGCCAGTGTGCTCACTGGCTGAGCGCGGTGCGGGCGACACCACACCAAGGGTTGCGATCCCCTTACCGGTCACGAAAAAGACAAAAAAAATTCAGGCTCCCAGAAGCTAATCATGAAAATGTCTATTGACTCAGCTCCAAAGTAGTTGAACTAGTAACTTGATGTAAACCCAAGATTACAAATGTTTAAAGGAGGGCCGGCCTGTGGCTCACTCGGTAGAGTGCGGTGCTGATAACACCAAGGCCACGGGTTCGGATCCTATATAGGGATGGCCGGTTTGCTCACTGGCTGAGCGTGGTGCTGACAACACCAAGCCAAGGGTTGAGATCCCCTTACCGGTCATCTTTTTTAAAAAAAAAAAAAAAACAAAAAACAAATGTTTAAAGGAGAAAATAAAGCTACAGACAAGCATTCTGTGTGCTGCATGGCCCGAGGCACTTCAAGGGTTGTGGCCTGGGGATTATAAAAAGCCTCCCAGCAAGAATTCTGTCCTAGATGGTCAATCAGTGGATGATGAGAGCTGGAAAGCCGGTGAGTACGGTTTGGCCAAGGGACTGAAAAATTAGCCTTTGAGAAAGACAAGGTCAAAATGAGGGGTCAGGTTAACTTCTTTAGGGTGGTGATGGCTGAATCCAAAAAACCTTAACTCTTGAAAGAAAGAATGTGCTGATCGCAGAAGACGTAGGCTGGTGTGTCTCTGGAGAATTCTTCACCTTTTCTGTCCGGCCGTTCTCCTGGGCACTCGGTGTCCCCAGAGCTGCGTCCGTCCCACAGTGGCCCCAGTGCCAGCTCGAGTCCCGGCGGGTCGCCACTCTGGCCAGGGCAGCCGGGGCAGGGCCTCACAGGGAGCTCGCCGTGCGGTGGATCGCGCGCAGCACCCAGAGTTCGGAGGTAACAGCGCCGACACGCCCCCAAGCCTGACCCGCACCTGCTTCCCGCGGTAGATACCAGCCCTCCAGTGCCCTCCCTCTAGGGTGTCTGGCTGCCATCCCGGGCCGAGTGCCCTCCAACTGGGCGCCGCTGCCCGGGCCGCCCACCTTGGCGCACCCTGCGGCCCCGGCTGCTCGAGGCCCCTGACTGGCAGCTGACCCTCTGGCCCCTCGACGTCTGCTTCCTCAGGATAACCCCGGCGAGGCGGCCACGCTGAACTCACTCCAGCCACTGCGGAAGGAATTCGTGCCGTTCCTGCTGAACTTCCTGAGGGAGCAGAGCAGCCGCGTCCTACCGCAGGGTCCCCCAACACCCGCCAAAGCCCCGGGCGCCTCGGCTGCCTTGCCAGGGAGGCCGGGGGGCCCGCCGCGGGGCGGCCGCGGGGTGCGCAGCCAGCT
>NW_007730576.1:159928-188414 GCF_000696425.1 Galeopterus variegatus
CGGCCCGCGAGCGAGGAGGCCGAGGCCCGGGCCTGGAGGAGGCGATCAGCGGGGAGAGCCTACCCTGGGCCGGGGGCCGGAGGCTTAGGGGCTCCAGCAGCCCCGACAGCTCCAGCCTTGCGCGCTCGGATCCACCAAACCTCAGCAACCTGGAGGAGTTCCCTCCTGTAGGCTCGGTTCCCACCGGCCGTGCAGGGTGAGAATCAGCCCTCCTCCAGGAGATGGGTGGCACGAAGGCTCTGCTAGGGGGGGTCAGTAAATCAGGGCTGGGTGCACTGCTGTAGAGCACGGGAATGGTTAGAAGAAGGTCGGGGGTGATATAACTGTAATGCTGAGGGGCTTTTTATTTGCAAGAGGCCCAGTGTTGTGATGGAGGGGGTATATTTGAAGTTGGGATTTTGAGAAAAACCTGTGGCTATCTCAGCAGGACGAAGCCTTCACGCAGGATCAACCCAACTCCGGTGAGCGAAGAGCGGTCACTCTCCAAGCCCAAGACCTGCTTCACCTCACCCCCAATCAGCTGTGTCCCCAGTTCCCAACCCTCAGTCCTGGACACTAGCCCTTGGGGCCTTGGCCTTCCCCCAGGGTGCAGAAGTCTGCAAGAGGAGCGGGAGATGCTCAGGAAGGAGCGGTATGGTCGTGCCGCTCCCTGGGATGTCAGCTTCCTCCCTTTTGGGGATCTGCTAGGCTTTTTCTTGAAATTGATTTCCCCCTGGGGACTCTGGGTTTGTTTCCTGGGCTGTTGATGTCTTCTCTGGAGGGACCTGAGCGTGGCTGTGGTAGGGAAGCCAGGCTGACTGCTCAAGACACCTCTCTATCCCCATAGCTCTAAGCAGCTGCAGAGGTCACCTACCCCTGCCTGTCCCACCCCAGATTCGGGGTCTCCCCTCCCCAGCCGGACAGGAAGACTCACAGCTGAACCCGCTGACCCTGCCAGAGTGTCTTTCCGCCAGCGCCTGGAGCTGGTAGCCCATGTCTACTCCTCATGCATTGCTGGTGAGAGCAAAGGGGGCTGGAATGGAGATACTCAAAGAACTGCAGGGTAAAGTAATTGATAGGGCAGGTAGAACTGAGCCTTAGCTCCAAATGGTGCCCAGTACCTTGGGATTTCTTTTTATATCCAGAGAACCTAGTACCAAACCTCTTCTTGGAGCTTTTCTTCGTCCTTCAGCTCCTTACTGCCCGACAGATGGTGGCTGTCAAGGACAGTGACGTTGAACCAAATCAAGGTGTGTTAGGTCAGTGAGTAAGCCTCCTTTTGAGAAATGGGGTGTGGAGATGGGACAGTTCTTAACTGACAGCTTGGAACTATCCTAGATTCCCTGGAAAGTCCACTGTTCCAGAGCATCCATGATTGTGTCTTCTTTGCAGTACAGGTTTTGGAGCATCAATTTCAGTGAGTTTCCCTGGCTGAGGCATTTGGGCCTTATTCTCATTGTCTACTTGATTCTCTGGCCACTTGGGATGCATGCTCATGCTTAACGCAGGTGCAGTGGCCCTGGATCTTTTCCTACCTGTAACCTTTAATTTTGTGTCACTTTAACCCCTAAAAGAATCAAATGGACCCCTGTGGTCTTGGCAGCTGTCCTTTGGGTTTATGGCCAGTGTTTCTCTCCTGCCCTTTTGCTCCCTTCTCCATAAGGTCTTATTTCTTCCCCCTTTACCCGCACTCTGTGATCCTTGGCCTGTGACTTTGCCGTACATACCTGACCTTACATACCTGCTCCATGCTCCAGATTTGCTGTGTGGTATGCAGTTGCCTGCCTCCTGTTTGCAGTCTGTGTCCCAGTCTCAGTCATATGTGCTCTTGTCCCTGCAGAGTTCTTTCCTACCTAGACAAAGGGACCTTGAAACTGCTGGCTGAGAATGAGCGGCTGCTGTGCTTCTCACCAGCTCTGCAAGGCCGCCTTCGAGCTGCTTACGAGGGCAGCATTGCCAAGGTAGTGACCCCAGCTTGGATGCTTACTAGCCTGGACTTGACCCTTCCTAGCTTTCATGAATTCAGGCTACCCTGCTCACGACATTTAACTGTCATGTGGGCTAACTGGGCATAGCCCCTGCAGCTTCAGTTCCTAATGTCACTGCCATATTTTAGGTCTCTCTGGCGATGCCACCCTCTGCTCAAGCTGTCTCCTTTCAGCCAGAGACTGACAATCGTGCCAACTTCTCCAGTGACCGAGCCTTTCATACTTTTAAAAAACAGAGGTGATAAGAAAAGGGAACTTTTGGGGAGGGAGTGAGGCCCCATTATCTCTGGAATAGGCAGCTGTTTTGTTTTCATAGAAACCAGTTTTGCACTAATAGGTGGTGGGTTAGTACTACCAGGCTCTTCTTCCCAGCCATCATAATGGCCACTTGGCTTCTGTTTCATGCCCATGGACTTGAACCCTGAGCTTAGCCAGCCGTTTCACAGGTTATGACTTTAGTCTCAGTGTTCTCAGATAAGAGCGTGCTGGGATCAGCCTTCACTGCCTTCAGAAGTTCGTGCAGCCTGTGGTGTGCTGCCGCTAGGTCTCTTAGCATTATCGTCACATAGACAACTTTGGAGAGATTAAGGAATAGGGCTGTGGCTAGTCCTATCCTCAGTTCTTCCAAGTGAGGGAGGGTGCCACTGGGCACAATTTAGAGGCAGCTGTGTCCTAGCTGATCAGGTATCTTGTGTGTCTGACAGGGATGTGTTTTATGAGGTGCTTCGAGAGTGGGAAGATCGCCATGAGGAGCCTGGCTGGGATTTTGAGAAGGGCTTGGGCAGCAAGATCAGGTGGGTGCTCAGACACTGGTCACCTTGTCTTCTGGCAGTGAGCAGCTCAGTGATGCTTGGGGAGCTGATTGGTGGAAGGCTTTCCCCTCATTCCTTCCAGCCCAAACTATTTTCTTCTATCCTTCTTAATCTTTCTATGGAAGAGGGATTTCTCTCTCTAGCTACTTCCACTCAAAAGTGCCTCATACTTGTTTAGTAATGGCAAATGCTTGGAAAAGTGCAAAGCTCTTAATCCAGGTAGATTGAGTTTTGGCCCAAGTTACTGGTTAGGCTCCTCCAACCTGTTTGCTCCATGGTCTCATTTGGGCAAGTCTGATAACTTCGCCTAGGTAGATAACTAGGTTGCAGAATGTATATCCTCTGTCCAGTCATCTACCCTTCCACATTGGTCATGAAGCTCACTGGCACTCTGTGGGGACTGAAGATTAGAAAGGTGGTATTATCTCTTGTTTGAGTAAGTGTATCTCTAGCCTTGAGGGATCTTGGTGCTAAGTGGAGTATCCTTTACTTTACTGTATCCCTGTGTGGGCCAGCTCTGTCAGGGATGCTCAAGTCCCTGGTAAAGGACTGGAAAGTCCAACGATTGCCTTGTTTTCTCAGATCTTTCTCCCTCTCATCTTTTGTAAACTCTGTTTCTGTCTTTTATTCCTCAGAACCATGATGGGTCAACTCTCTGTAGCTTGCAGCCATAGCCACTTTGTTCGGCTTTTCCAAAAACAACTTCTCCAGGTAATGGCTTCAGCAGGAGATTAATCTACAATGAACAGTAGGTATTGTAGGCAGCCAAGTAATGGCTGGTATTGTGGGATCCTCGGCTAGAGTCTGAACAGTTCTACTTCTTGGGGGGGGTGGCTGAAAACTCAAGTGGCCAGAGAAGAACCAGAGCACTTCCTCACGTGCCCTGCACCCCATGCCCTCTCCCCGCCACTCATTTGCCCCAGGCCCCATGCCCTCTCCCTGCCTAATACCTCCTCTTTTCCTTGATTCGAGCTGTGGTAGATCATGAGATTAGTAGTTAGGCCTAGCTCTAGTGATTCTAGGCAAATGCTTAACCTTTCAGTTTCAGTTTCTTCACCTATAAAAGAGGAATGTAATTCCTACCTCAAAAAATGTATCTAAAGGGCCGGCCCGTGGCTCACTTGGGAGAGTGTGGTGCTGATAACACCAAGGCCACGGGTTCGGATCCTACATAGGGATGGCCGGTTGGCTCACTGGCTGAGCATGGTGCTGACAACACCAAGCTAGGAGTTGAGATCCCCTTACCGGTCATCTTTTTAAAAAAAAATGTATCTAAAGCACCTGACACAGACTTGGCATTCTGTAAATGTTCATTACTTCTTATTGTGTTCAGTCTTTCTCACTTACTGTTTTTTTAAATTCTCTCCTCCCTCCCCCACCCCAGATGTGTCAGAGCCCTGGTGGTACCGGGGGCATGGTCTTGGGTGAGGCTCTGGATGTGCTGAGTATGCTGGGAGCCGACAAGCTGGGGCGGTTGCGACGCCTACAGGAACGGCTTGTGGCCCCTCAGAGCAGTGGGGGGCCCTGCCCACCCCCCACCTTCCCAGGCTGTCAAGGCTTCTTCAGGGACTTCATCCTGAGTGCCAGCAGGTAAAAGCCCCCTGGGTCTTGCAGGAAGTGGGGCAGAGGCCGGGAGAGGGTTGGCTTCCCAGAAGAGTAAATAGTTCTCCTCTCTCCTTTGCCTGGAAGATAACAGGATGGGACTAAGCTCCTTCTAGCTCACACTTTCTGACTCCATTTCACTTCTCATTCTTTCTTCCACATAGTGATTTCATTACTCCTTGGCCTCCCCTGTCTACCCTGCTGATCCTTTCTGTCTGGAGCACCTCTTCTTGATTCTGGTTCTTCCTGCACCTCTTCCAGTGCTTTTCTTTTTTGTTTCTTTTTTTTTCTTTTTTTTTTTGCTCCCCTCCTCCTTCCTAGCTTCCAGTTTAATCAGCATCTCATGGATAGTCTGAGCTTGAAGATCCGGGAGCTCAATGGCCTCGCCCTGCCTCAGCATGAGGCCAGTGATGAAGATGGGGAGTCTGATGTAGACTGGCAGGTTAGAGAACAGAACAAGGGAAATACTGGGGTCTGACCTAGGAGGGAAGGGGCATGTTCAAGAATACTTTATACAAAAAAAAAAGAATACTTTATACAGACTTGGAGTTGTTCTAGAAGCCTTATGCTTAGGTCTTTTTATTTCTCTTGACTCCCCACAGGGTGAACGGAAGCAGTTTGCTGTGGTGCTGCTTAGCCTGAGGCTTTTGGCTAAATTTCTAGGCTTTGTGGCTTTCCTGCCATACCGGGGGCCAGAACCACCCCCGACTGGTGAGCTTCAGGACTCCATTCTGGCCCTCAGGAGCCAGGTGAATGGGTGGGAAATCCTGGTAAGGAGGGAGCTGGGAGGACCAGCAAGGCACTGAAGTTGACTGGTTTCCATGGCTATTCTGGAAACCAGGCAGGTTAGAGGGCATTACCAGCCCCTCCCAGGGACCTACCCACTGACTGAACACTGGTCCTCCAGGTCCCTCCAGTCCTGGATGTGCGGACTCTGCTGCTGCAGGGGCTGCAGGCCCGCCGAGCAGTGCTCACTGTGCCCTGGCTGGTGGAGTTCCTTTCCCTTGCTGACCACATTGTTCCCTTGCTGGACTATTACCGGAGCATCTTTACTCTCCTGCTGCACCTACATCGGTGAGTGGAGAAAGGCTAGGGCTTGAGAAAAGAATGTGGGGAAAACAATGCTCAGGCCTCAGGGTTGAGCAATCTACCTTCTGTATGGGTAGCAGAGCAGTACTGAATTTCACAGGAGAGGCAGGATTTGACCCACAAAAACAGACTGTGGGCACTATTAACATTTTCATTGGCCCTTTTCTGTTTCTGTCATGGCCTAGCTGAGGGGGAATAGAGGTATAGGAGTAGAGACTGAGGAGATTTTGGTTGCCTACAGGACAGCAGTCCCTTTTGGGTCTGCTGTTGAGAATGACCTTCCCAATGATGGCTTTTTAGTCCATTACATTCCTTTTTTTTTTTTTAAAGATGACCGGTAAGGGGATCTTAACCCTTGACTTGGTGGTGTCAGCACCACGCTCAGCCAGTGAGCGATCCGGCCATCCCTATATAGGATCCGAACTTGTGGCCTTGGTGTTATCAGCACCGCACTCTCCCGAGTGAGCCACAGGCCGGCCCTACTCCATTGCATTCCTTTCTTTGCACAAATTCTCTTCACACCCTCCATTTACCTTTTAGGAGCTTGGTCTTATCACAGGAAAGTGAAGGAGAGATGTGTTTTCTGAACAAGCTGCTGCTGCTTGCTGTCCTGGGCTGGCTTTTCCAGGTGGGCAGAGTCAGGGTCCACAGTGAGGGAAGGGGGACTTCTGTGGCTGGAGAAGGGAGCGGAAGAACAAGGTAGGGGCCAGAAGATGAAGGTTTGGAAGAGGTATGGGGATTACCATAGTTCAGAGGACGGTTAGTTTACCTGGTGCCTGAACCCTGGCACTATGAGGTTGGAAGGTGGGATAAGTCAGCAGTGCTGACTGGAGTTTTGACTGCCATCATCTCTTGCCAGATTCCCACAGTCCCTGAGGACTTGTTCTTTCAGGAAGATGGTCAGTTGGATGCCTTTGAGGTGGACATAGTAGCCTCAGAGCATGGGTTGGTGAGTGTGGGGGTCCAGTCAGAGCCATGGGAACCCCAGGAATAAAGGAAGTGGGCTTTCCGGGATTGCCCAGCAGGAGACAAGCCAGGATAGAGACTTAACCCTGATGTAATTCTCCTACCTGACGGTCCCATTTTGGGGCATGGTGGGGAGGAGGGGAAGCCTGCTTGCCCACCCTCCCAACGCTGGCCCATTCTCCCCCAGGACAGTGTGCCTGTGGTGGACCAGCAGCTGCTCTACACCTGCTGTCCCTACATCGGTGAGTATTCCCGTCTTCCCCAGATGGTCCTTGGTCTTTTGCCTGTCCCTTCATGAGTACCCAAAAGGCACCCAAGTGGCCTAATTTAGGTGCTGCCTGGGAGCCTCAGCTTCTTTACACCATACCTACTAAAGTCTAGGATGTTTGGCTAGCAGAAGGGGTTCTGGAACTAAAAACTTGGACTTCCTGATGCAGGAGAGCTCCGGAAACTCCTTGCTTCATGGGTATCAGGCAGCAGTGGACGGAGTGGGGGCTTTGTGAGGAAAATCACCCCCACCACCACAACCAGCCTGGGATCCCAGCTTCCTCAGACAAGCCAGGGGCTGCAGGTAAGGGCAGGGCAGAGGATGGAGGCAGCTTAGTGGGGAAGGATGAAGGAAGCCCTCACCGTGCTGCTCCCTCCATCCCACAGGCACAGCTTGCCCAGGCCTTTTTCCACAACCAGCCACCCTCCCTGCGCAGGACTGTGGAGTTTGTGGCAGAGAGAATTGGATCGAACTGTGTCAAGCATATCAAGTAAGAGTGGGTTGAGGGTTCCAGTGTCATTACCTTACCATCTTCCCCCCTTTTAACTCTTAACACCTTGTTGGCAAAATGAGGAAGGTCAGCTGTGGGGGCGGGGGGGCTGAAATTATTAACATCCTTTGTTGGAGATTCTGACCAAATGTCCTTGAATTTACAGCCCTTTTCTGATTCAGCCCTTCCAACTACCCCCAAACTGTGCTGTCCCTGTTGCAGGGCCACGCTGGTGGCAGATCTGGTGCGCCAGGCAGAGTCGCTTCTCCAAGAGCAGCTGGTGATGCAGGGACAGGAAGGGGGAGATCCAGCCCAGCTGTTGGAGATCTTGTGTTCCCAGCTGTGCCCCCATGGGGCCCAAGCCTTGGCCCAGGGGCGGGAGTAAGAAGTTCCCATCTGTGTGCATCCTCTCATCTCCTCTACTCTACTCGTATCTTTCATTTTTCTGTCCTTTCCTCTTTCACACTTATATTTTTTATTCCATTTCCTCCCTTTACCCCCCCCATTTTCTCCTCTTCCTCTGTAGACTCGTATCTTTGACTTTAGGATTTCTGTGGCNGCTTTCATTTTTCTGTCCTTTCCTCTTTCACACTTATATTTTTTATTCCATTTCCTCCCTTTACCCCCCCCCATTTTCTCCTCTTCCTCTGTAGACTCGTATCTTTGACTTTAGGATTTCTGTGGCACAAAGTCCAAACGTTGAATTGACTGTGTGTGTAATGCTGTAGGGCTGGTGATCAGGTTTCCTGTTCCTTTAGCACCCGGGCTGGGGCAGGAGGGCAGATGGCACTTGCTCCTGAGGTACAGCCTCCCAGGTCAGGTGCTTGATGCACTCAGGGCATTTACTTCTTGAGTCAGGCTGAAATTTAAAGACATCACTGACCTCCCTTTCTCCTTTCAGATTCTGCCACAGGAAGAGCCCTGGGGCTGTGCGGGCACTGCTTCCAGAGGAGACCCCGGCAGCTGTACGTAGGAAGAAGGCTGGGAGCTAGCAAGCCAGGCGGTTGTGGTGGGAGAGGTGCATGGTGTAGTTGTGTGTGTGTGTGTGTGTGTGTGTGTGTGTGTGTGTGTGTGTGCAGTTGCCATAGGGTGGGTGGTTTGACTCTGGCATCCATTTGTTGTACCCAACCCTCTCCTGCCCGCCGACTCTGCAGTTCTTCTGTGTCACAGGTTCTAAGTAGTGCAGAGAACATTGCTGTGGGGCTTGCAACAGAGAAAGCCTGTGCGTGGTTGTCAGCCAACATCACAGGTAAGGTCCAGGAGAGGGAAGTGGAGTGGCTGTTTAAAAAGTAGACTGGCATGGGGCCGGCCCAGTGGCGCACTGGAGAGTGCGCCGCTTGGGAGCGCGGTGGCACTCCCGCCGAGGGTTCGGATCCCATGTGGAGACCGGTTCCCGCTCACTGGCTGAGCGCGGTGCGGGCGCGACACCGAGGGTTGCGATCCCGTTACCGGTCAGTAAAAAAGACAAAAAGGAAGAAAAAAAAAAATAGTAGACTGGCATGGATTTGGAGGCAGGGGGATTCAGGGCCAGCTGGAAACAGCAAAGGGCAAGGGTTGGCACAGTGACCCCTTTCCTGTTCTCTGCTCTGCAGCGCTGATTAGGAGGGAGGTGANTTGTGTGTGTGTGTGTGTGTGTGTGTGTGTGTGTGTGTGTGTGTGCAGTTGCCATAGGGTGGGTGGTTTGACTCTGGCATCCATTTGTTGTACCCAACCCTCTCCTGCCCGCCGACTCTGCAGTTCTTCTGTGTCACAGGTTCTAAGTAGTGCAGAGAACATTGCTGTGGGGCTTGCAACAGAGAAAGCCTGTGCGTGGTTGTCAGCCAACATCACAGGTAAGGTCCAGGAGAGGGAAGTGGAGTGGCTGTTTAAAAAGTAGACTGGCATGGGGCCGGCCCAGTGGCGCACTGGAGAGTGCGCCGCTTGGGAGCGCGGTGGCACTCCCGCCGAGGGTTCGGATCCCATGTGGAGACCGGTTCCCGCTCACTGGCTGAGCGCGGTGCGGGCGCGACACCGAGGGTTGCGATCCCGTTACCGGTCAGTAAAAAAGACAAAAAGGAAGAAAAAAAAAATAGTAGACTGGCATGGATTTGGAGGCAGGGGGATTCAGGGCCAGCTGGAAACAGCAAAGGGCAGGGGTTGGCACAGTGACCCCTTTCCTGTTCTCTGCTCTGCAGCGCTGATTAGGAGGGAGGTGATAGTAGACTGGCATGGATTTGGAGGCAGGGGGATTCAGGGCCAGCTGGAAACAGCAAAGGGCAAGGGTTGGCACAGTGACCCCTTTCCTGTTCTCTGCTCTGCAGCGCTGATTAGGAGGGAGGTGAAAGCGGCAGTGAGTCGCACACTTCGAGCCCAGGGTCCTGAACCGGCTGCCCGGGGGGAGCGGAGGGGCTGCTCCCGCGCCTGTGAGCACCACGCTCCCCTCCCCTCCCACCTCATCTCCGAGATAAAAGTACACAGCTACCCTACTCCCTTTGGCTTCTCTACTCCCTCTCCCTGCTGTTCCTGGTTTCTTTCCTCACATCAGCGCCAGTATTTTTGTGTAGAAGCTTTCTGTGTTGTCCAGTTAATTCCTGTTTCATTCATTACAGAATGGGATTAGGTAGGGCAGAACTGAATTGAGTGGTTTCCTAATTATTCTGACTTTTGGTACTTGAATCACCGAAAAAGGGAAAAGGGTAGATATGACATTTTTGACTAAATGCTTGTTACACAGATGGTGGTGAATGGCTGTAAAGTGTAAAAGAAAACACTCCAGTATTTGGATATTATTTCAATAATGTTATTCTGTGTGTATGTTGTCTACTTACAGTCAGTAAGAATAAACTGTCAGTTCTAACTTGATATAAAAAGTTCAGAGCCAGTCTAGAACAGGGGTCAAGCAAACAGCCCATGGGCCAAATCTATCCTGCCCTTGTGATTAGAGTTTTATTGGAACATAGCCTCATCTATTTATTTACAAATTGTCTGTGTCTGCTTTTATGTTACAGTGGCACAGTTGAGTATCTGGGTCAGCGACCTTATAGTCCACAGAGCCTAAAATGTTTAGTAACGGGCCCTGGTCTAGGACTAAAGATTTGGAATAGAGACGAGGAAGCAATGACTAAAAATGGAGATTATATGGGAGGGAGAAGAAAGGTGTTAGTGGCCATTGGATACTGGTTCTTAATGTGTAGAGGATATCTCTGTTGAAACCTCAGCTCTCCTGAGGAGATAAACAGAGAAGCCTGAGGGACAGAAAACCTTCATAAGACTGTATCTAACAGGACAGTTTCCCTTTAAGAATAAGGTGCTCTCTGGGAGCTGGGTAGGTAGTTCCAAATTGAGTGAGCATCTTCTGAGCTCTCTGGTAGCACATTGTCCCTAAGCTTACTGCTCCGTCCATTCCCTCTTGTTGTCCACATACATAGGTGCTTCTCCTGGCTATGCTGTTCTGCAGAGTCCCAGATCTAGGGGCACCTTGGCCCAGTCACTTCACCCCCTGGGGCCCTGTTTTCCTTCTGCCTCTCTCCACTGGCTGATCCCTGCCCCAAGCCTAGTGTCTGTGGCATCTCAGTCCCCAGCCTGGTGCGAAGTCTCACCCTGCTCTCTTTAGGATGTGCTCTCCCTGGCTGTGGGGCCTCGCGATCCTGAGGAGGGAGTTTCTCCAGAGCGTCTAGAGCAGCTCCTAGGCCAGTTGGGCCAGACGCTGCGGTGCCGCCAGGTAAGACATGTCATCTACCACATGAAGAATGTTTTGCTGTGTGTTCTTGTCTATTGCCTAATAACCAGAGCCACATTGGCTCAGGGCCAGTCCTTAAAGCAGTAAGGATGGTGTTAATATCTAGGCTCTCCCTTCTTTTTCCCCACAGTTCTTGTGCCCACCTGCTGAGCAGCATCTAGCAAAGTGCTCTGTGGAATTAGCTTCCCTCCTTGGTATGGTTTCTTTCCATCAAATCACTTTTGCCAGATCCCCAGTCTCAGGGTTGGGTACAAGCAAGATTAGAAACACGGAGCCCTCTTCTGCCTCTTTCTTAATGCTTGGTTTTCCTCTCTCCCTATAGTTGCAGACCAAATTCCCATCCTAGGGCCCCCAGCACAGCACAGGCTGGAGAGAGGGCAGGCTCGAAGGCTTCTGCACATGCTGCTTTCCCTGTGGAAGGACGACTTTCAGGGGCCAGTTCCTCTACAGCTGCTGCTGAGCCCAAGAAATGTGGGGCTTCTGGCAGACACACGGCCAAGGGAGGTAAGTCAGAGAGATGGGGGGACAATAGGGCTTCTTAGCACTCTGCAGTCACATTCTTAACAACTACCACCCTCACCACAAACTTTATGAGTTGCTTTGTTTCCTTTCTTTACCCTCTCTTGTTCCCTGCTAAAATGGACTCCTTTCATGCAGATCTTGTGAGATCTCAATCTGTCAGGGTCACTGTGCAGTCCTCCTAGCAACTCTGACCTTTTCTGTGATGTGTTTTACAGTGGGACCTGCTGCTGTTCTTGCTCCGGGAGCTGGTAGAGAAGGGTCTGATGAGACAGATAGAGATAGAGGCCTGCCTGGGCAGCCTCCATAAGGCCCAGTGGCCAGGGGTAAGGAGTTCTTACATTGAGAGAAAACTGTCATGTATCCCACTTGTCCCGAAGGGAGGCAAGTGATGGGGCCAAAGGAAGTGGATTTTTGTCAGGTGTTTCAGGACCATCTTGAAATTGAGCAGTGGCTGTTCTGGTTGGTCACCTTCAGATTTGAATAGCCATTGTATGAGGGACTGTGTTAGTGGAGGAAGCAAGGAAGGCAGTTAGTTGGAAGGCACAGTGACTATGGGTTTTTAAAATCAGAATAACCTGGATTTTAATCTCAGTTAGTTCTTATTGTTTCTGTGATTTGGAGCAAAGTAATTAATCTTAGTTTCCTCGACCATAAAATGGGACTAATAACTTCAAGATGAAATAGATGTACTCAGTAGATGGTAAAGCCTGAGCCTCCCATCAGAGTTCACTCGCCCTGCTGTAACTTAACCCTCCCCTAGGATGAGGTTTCAAGTCCATTTCAGAGTAGAGGGCAGTTGGGGGAAAAAATAATACAGCCAGGTTTTTATCTACTCACTGGTTAGCTTGATGTTTGGGATTGAGCTTTAGTTGAAAGGATGAACTGTCCATCATGTCTGCCTTTTCTGTCATATTTCTACTTGCTCCAGGACTTCTCTGAAGAATTAGCAACACTATTTAACCTGTTTCTAGCTGAGCCCCACCTGCCAGAACCCCAGCTAAGAGCATGTGAGCTGGTGCAGCCAACCCGGGGGACTGTGCTGGCCCAGAGCTAGGACTGGAAAGTGGCCCTGCCTTGGGCATCACACCAGAACCCTGGAACCCTACCTGACTGTGCCTCAGGAGGAACCCCAACTGCCCACTGCTGACCCTTACTGGAGCAGGCGTAGATGGATCTGTAATGAGATTTCCTGCTCAGATGTGAAGGAAGTATGTGGCTGGATGGCATCCCACCAACTGCAGGCTTACCACTTGAATCCTAGAGGAAGAAGAGGTCACCTGATTCAGGATTATGGTGGAAAACCCTAGAGCCTCCAGTCCTGGAGCAGAAGAGTTGGTGTTTCATCACTTGGATACTAAATTAAATGATGTGTGTGGGCTTGTTGACATAGGATTCAAGCCTTATTTGCTGCTCTCCCAGCATCTCTCAAAACTTTGTGGTTCTGGGAAATCATGACAGAGGCAAATGACTTCTGATTAACTTGTGAGGACAGTTAACCACGAGGAACTGGATTATCTCCTTAAAAATGCACAACAGATAAGAAGGTAAGACTCACTGGACTGAAACCTGGCTTTACCCCTATATCTTCAGCCCCTGGGCAGGTAGTAACTCTTTAGACCTTAATCTCTGTCCAAGGACCAAGCACAGGGCAGAACATTAGAGCTTTTTAAAATAAACTGTTTTCTTTAACAAGGGCTTGATGTCTAGTTATTTTCACCTGTCTTTTCTCTTTAGAAGTCTGCAAAGTTTCAGGTGGACTTTGAGTTGGCAGTTAATAGTGGCTTGACTGTGCATTGCAAAATGAACCACCTCACGTCTTTGTAACGCCCACATGTGCCACTGCAGAGAGCCAGTCTCAGGCACCTGAGACAGTGACTGCTATTAACTTACTGCCAATAGTATTAACTTCTCCCTTTTTTGTGCATTGGAGAAAGGTTTAGGATAATGTGCGTAATTTCCACTCAAAAGCATGGTTTTTCTGTTTAACGACTATGTAAGATCAAGTTCTGTTGGGGGAAGTAGAGGGTACTCAGTGAAGCTCTTGTGGCAGTCTGCAAAATCATTTGTACATACATGCATATTTGTTGTGGGGGAAGTTCATAGCTGTCAAAGATGTCTCTGACCCAAGGAAGGTTAAGATTTTCTGGGCCTAGAGGGATCCACTTATGTGACTATAGCAAAGCCAGGAAATCTTATCAACACAAAATGAAAGATGGGAGTGTTTCTCAGTCACCACCTTATGATCATACTTCTCCCAAATACCCAGTCCACGCTTTTCCTTCCCCTCTACTCATCCCATCACTCCTTTAAGAAGATTCTGCATCTGAACCTTATTTCCTAATCTCTTCATTTTCAAAGGCCTTTATCTTTGTCCTTTAAATCCTATTTGTTCTGAATGCCTGGAAACCAAAAAAGTATTAAGAAATGTTTTCTCTATGCCCAGAAACCAGCATTAGGTGTGGCTGAACTACAGCATTGCCCTGGAAGCTGAGGTAATAAGCACCAGCTCATGGCCTCTTCTTGACTTGTTCTAGACGACCCAGCTGAGTGCGACATGGGACCGAACTGAAGCCCCAATGATGCTGCGGTTGAAGGGCTGGGCCATAACCCAGTCCTGGTGTAAGGTCCGGAGTTAAAACCATGTTCTTGTGAATCTGAATGGAAATTTAACCTGGTCCCAGTGAAGGAAACTTCCTGCTGGGCTGTGTGAGCCTTAAAGGCTCCTTGAAGGATTATGGAGACAGACAGCTAATGAACCAGTGAACTAACTGGATTCCTTTCTATGCATCTACTCTCTACTAATTGTCTAAACCAACTTTTAATTTTTTTGTTTAGCCACTTTTCTGTTTAATTAAACTTTATGTGAATTATTGAATGTATCAATATATTCTTCACTGAAATATACTTGAAAAGAGATGGGACATGCTGCAGGCACTTTGTGATGTTTGTGGTGTTTCAGTCCATACAATGTCCTTAATGCCTGCAAGCCCAAAACTAGGGCTACCATTTTAATTAACCTCATCTGCAGCTTTTGGGGTAACCACTACCTCTTCCAAAATCTGCCAAGCGGAATCTATTCCCTTCTAAATAATGTGAACCCTCTTCCGTCCCCTGCCTTCTAGGAGAGAACCAGTTTGACCCAGGGCCTCCACCAAGCCCAGACCCCCCAGTAGTGTCTGTAATCAGGGTAGATGTGTTTTCAGCTTTCCCCACCCCCAGCATAGCACCACCTACTCTTGGCCTTACTTAGGTGCAGGGAGTGGTCTGCAACTGAATCCAGGATGCCTTCCGGGGGTACACTTGTCCACCTGCTTAGAAATATGCAGGGAAAGTGAAGGAAAATGGTCAGAGCCCCTCAGATGTTCAGAATCTTGCTGAGCATTTGCTGTAAATATCCATGTGCACCCAGGTGTTCGTTGATTACTGTCTAACGTAATTGCATGTACACCCAGGTGTCCTAGGTTATGGACTGAAGTATAAAGGACTAATGTCCTGGGTTATGGACTGAAATATAAAGGACTAACAGCTCTGACAGGGTGCTTCTCAGGATGCTCTGGGAGGCCACTATGGCGGCTGCTCCTAGCTCTGAATAAAGCCTGTTAATTTTTTATCCACAGCTCCCAGGATCTTTTCCTATTACCTGGCTCGTGGACCTGTGTGTGAAGGGTTTGTGACCCAGTCTGTACAACAGGCTTTAAGGGTCCACGAGCCCTAGCTTTAGCCCTAGCCCTAGCCCGACAATTGGCATAGTCGGCAGGATTCTGGGCAGGTAAAAGAGCCCAGCAATTCAGGTAGGATGCCAAGCAGGTAAAGAAGCAGAAAGCCCCTTATGGCAGGGAGGAAATGTGGCTACACTTGGGTATGTGATGCTCGGTGGCCGCTTTCCCATTGAACGGGATCTGGCTGTTGCTTGCTATACTTACTGCAAGCTAACATGGACCAGAAACCCCATGAAGCATCACAGTTCCAAGATTTGCAGCAGAAAGCAGACAGGTTGGAAGTGTGGATACATGCCCTAGGGGCTAAAGTACAGCAACAGATTATCCCTGCTTCTGACATCAAAGACATGATGAATCTGATGATGAGTTGGGGGAGACTGCGTCTCCTGGAAGCACAAGCAGCCTATGGGACCAGGCAGACTGGTAGGCAACCCACAGGTGACCCAGTTCACTACCTATGTCCCATATACCCAGGTCGAATTGGTTGACTTGGGGAAGCAGTAAAACAGAAACAGGGAGAGCCCCTGGCTGCTGCAGCTATGGGACCTAGGGGTGGACGGTGTAATGCGCTCTGGAGAAGTGTAAATGCATGTCACCTTTGTCTGAAGGCAGATGGCTTGATGGGTGTCACTTAAACCCGAGAAGGCTTGGAGGGTGCCATTTAAACCCAATGGCTTGACAGGTGCTGTATAAACCCAAGAAAAGCGTGTCACATGCAGATGGGCAGACGACCTGAGGATGGGTACCCCTGCAGAATTTCAAGTATGTTTTCACCTGGTGAAAAGGTGGAAAAGCTAGCCTCTGTTACTAAGGCCTGTCTTTCTGGCAGTGGTAACAGAATAACTGCAGATATGCACAGGGACAGGGCAGCTGCTCCTTGATGGACTGGGTTAATGCTGCAGAACTGCCCGAGACTGAGTGAATAGCTGGTGTAGGCCGAGCTGATTCAAGTGGTTCAAGAGCAGGGATGGGGGGGCCGGCCCGGTGGTGCACTGCTACAGTGCACCGCTTGGGAGCGTGGCAGCGCTCCTGCCGAGGGTTTGGATCCCACATACAGACCAGTTCCTGCTCACTGGCTGAGCGAGGTGCGGGCGCACACCAACGGTTGCGATCCCGTTGCTGGTCCCGGTCCAGTACGGGCGCAACACTGAGGGTTGCGATCCGTTGCCGGACACGAAAAAAGACAAAAAAGACAAAAAAAAAAAAAAAAAAAAAAAAAAAAAAAAAAAAAAAAAAACAGGGATGGGGCAACTAGATGCTAATAGCCAAGACAATGGGAGATAAGGCCCTGAGGGCATTTCAGAAGTTTGGGAGAGCACCCCTCCCATCTTAGACCGAGGCCTAGGAGAACTGACTTTCTCTGGAGGACAGACCTGGGGCACTGCTGCTCCTGGGCTGCTCCCTGCACTCCGGCTGCCCTGGCTGAAGAAGCCCTGCCTTGGGCAGCCCCAAGTGTTGTTCGTGCAACAGCTCTGGAGAGCACAAGCCTTGGTGGTGGTCAGGTCGTGTTATAGGCAGCAGAACTTGAGAGCAGTGGCAGCATAGCAGCCTCCACCCAGGTTTTGGAAGATGAAAAAGTTGGGGGACTCACAGACCTGCTGCAGGGGTGGAGCTGCTGCAGAGGTCATCTACAGAGCAATGTGGAGCAGAAAAGTGGGGTCGGAACCCCTACAGAGAGTCCCCACTGGGGAAAGGTCGTAGTGGAGCCAGGATGGTGGGACTGCTGCTGGGAGCCCAGAACTGTGGGGCTGCTGGCAACGTGCAGCACTGGCCTGGAAAAGCTGCAGGCACCAGGGCAGCTCAATGGGCTGCACCTGGCGGAGCTGTAGGAGTGAGGTTGCCCAATGCTTTGGGGGGTCCAGATGCCCCAGTGTGCTTAACGTTTGCCCTGTTTGGGTTTCAGATTTGTTTGAGGACTGTTTTTCCTTTCTTGTCTATTCCTCCCTTTTGGAATGGGAATGTGTACCCAGTGTCTGTCCCACTGTATCTTGGAAGTAGATAAATTTGTTTTCGACTCTTTACAGGTTCACAGCTGAAAGGGGCTTTGCCTTTAGTCTCAGATGAGACTTGAGACTTTTGAGTTGGGGCCGCAACAAGCTAAAGACTTGGGACTGTTGGGATGGTATATGTAATATGTGAATGTAAGGGTTATTTATCCTCACTAAAGGACCATCGTGGAAGATTATGAACGTGTAGATTGTATGGCAAGTGACCCTGAACGGATGGACTGTAAGGAAAGTGAAAAGGAAAATGGTCAGGGCCCCTCAGATGTTCAGAATCTTGCTGAGCATTTGATATAAATAGGCACGTGCGCCCAGGTGTTCCCTGGTTTTTGTTTAATGTAAGTGTGCATGTGCACCCAGGTGTTCTGGGTTATGACTTAAGTATAAAGGACGAGTGGCTCTGATCCACGGTGCCCCCTGCCCCCAGGATGCCCCTGGGGGGCCACAGGGAGGCCACTATTGCTGCTGGAGGCTGTTGCTGCCAGGGTCCCCAGGACCCTCTGGGGGGGCCACAGGAAGACCACTTCTGCTGCTGCTTCTGCGGACTGAGCTTGTGTCATCTGCCAATGGCTCCTGGGATCTTCCCCAATTACCTAGCATGGACCTGCATGTGAGGGATCTGGTGACCCAGCCTGTACAATGAGTTTGAAGGGTCTGGAAACTTATTATAACTAAAATAATGAAACATTTTGGCTTTAGTTGTGAATTGCCTAGCCATACAATTAGTGTAGTCATGTAGCTTGACAATCATCCTCAATTAATATTTTTCGGACTGTTGAGACTCACTCAGGTCTGGTGTGTGGCTTCTCTAGTAAAGGGGATAAGGTTACGTCTTGGTTATCTATCCATTCAGATTCCCAAAGCTGGCTCTGCCTCAGAAGCCCCAAGGGCACTGTGGTCACTGTTAGGTGTGGCAATAACTGTTCTGGCATCCTCCCTCCTGTTTTATTTGGGCTGTAGTTGGGCAACTAATCTGGTTGCTATTTACCTTGCAATCAGTGCCAAGCTCAGGAGAAGCTCTCAGTACATACAGGTAAACTGAATAGCATGAAACTGGGCCATGAGTAGGTACTGTAGCCATCATGATCTCCAGGCTAAATTCTGTTAAGTTCAAATGACACATTTAGGCTATCCCAGGATAGTCCACTAAATAAAAGTATACATAGGACTTTTAATTTACAAATGTTCTGACCTTTTTGGCCAATAGTCTTAGAAAGAGATTTATATGAAAAGAAGTGGGAGTACATAAATAGGCTGTTAAATATATCAAGTGTTACCAAAAAAAAATTAACCAAGAAGATAAGTTTAAAAGCAATTTTTAAAACCTTCAATTAATAATATATAAATAACTTAACCTGAGGTAAGAGGGAAAAAAAAAAACCCCTGCAAACATTTTTTAGAAAAATAAATTTCTGCTGAACTACCCAGAAATTTACCCTTTTTACCATACATCATTTCAATTCCCATATAGAAATTTACCCTTTTTACCATACATCATTTCAATTCCCATATAGTTACCCTACCACCAAAGATTTTGGGCACCAAAACTAAAGATGGAACTCTCCCACCCCTACCACTTTCAGATAAACATACAGAATATTCAGATCCCAAGTTCAGCCAGGCTAAGATAAAAGAAAACTGAACCTACTCTCCATCCCATCCTAGAATAGGTGGGGCCAGAGCAGCAGCATGGAAATGCTGGAGACCATGCCTCTGAATGAGGTGAGGTATGGAATTGAGTTTCCTTCTAACAAATCACTTACGTCTGCGGAGATCATCTATCTTCTCTCCCATCTTCAAACGACTATTTCTAATCTCTAAAATTCCTCTTGCCTTGTCAACAGCTGGCATCTGGCTGCCTCCCCGCCCCCCCACAGTACTCAAAGATCTAGCTCCCTGACCCTGATGCCAAATCTGTCCAACCTGCTTCTCCAGTGATCTCCCATTTTACTGAGCTCTAGAGTGACAGCTCCATAACAGAGCATTGCTCAACACTCCTGACTCTGATGTCAAATGTCCTCTCCTGAGAGGGGAAATATGCAAAAATGAATGACTATTTTACAAAAATTCAGGAGGGAGAAAAGATTCTAAATTGGTATTCTGGTTTGTGCAGATGTTATTTTAAACCTTTTTTCTGTTTTGGTATTTTCTAACACTCCGTCACACAGTGGAGCTGAATGCTGGAGGCAGATTCAGAGCAGAGTCTTGGCCAATAGCTGCTTGCTTCCCTCCCAGCCTGAGGGTTGGGCCAAACTAAGAAAGCACCTTGTCACGGCATTGCAGTCCTGCAGCTCTGCTGGCTGTGCCCAATCCTGGTCTTTGAGTGGCTTGTCTGCCATAAAGTCCCAGAGAAGGGAAATAAAAGTGAGAAATCCAAAAGCTGAGTTGAGCTTCATTCACTTGGGGTAGCCAGGGCCAGGAGCTCAGGTGGCTCGCTCTGTAGTGGTACCAGCTATGACCAAGTACTGACTGGGCTTGCTGGGAACTCTGGGCCAATGCTGTCTGCCCAGTCAGCCAGTAGGTAGCCTCAGCTCTTCTTGCACTGAAGAGAAAGTAACGAGGAACTGCCACAGTGTCTCTGGAGCATCACAGGCCTGCATCTCAGCAACACCATCTTGACAGCAAGATGCTAACTACCAAGGAAGGAAGCCAGTCTGGCTATAACCAGTGGCTGCTGCTTGATAAAGGAGCTCAAGAGCTGAGGGGGGAAGCCTGGAGCACCAAGTTCTACCTGAAAGCAGAGAGGGAAGAGTTAAAGGTGCAGATAGACTTGAGAGAGTGCCAGGCACACTCCAGCCACACAGAGCCACCCTAAGCTGTGGTGATGGGAGAAGTACCTCAGACTCTCTTTATAGGCCTCTGAGCTCTGCTGTTCAGACTGAAGCACCAGCTTTCACCAGCCAATGACAAAGTTCAAGTCAGGGGACTGGGAGTAGAGAGCTGAACAAAATGGGTCATCATCCTGCTCTTCTGAGGCTGCTGCTTTTTCCTGGCATTGACTCATGTATCTCCTAAGGATGCTAGGATCAGCCACAGAATGTAGGTTGCTAGGTCTCTGGTAATGTCAGTTTCAGAAAAGGTTGATAAACTATCTCATTCCTTCCTAATTCCCCAGTGACTCCCCTTACTGTGAACCCAAAAATCTCTCGAGTCTCCAGCTCTCAGGCTAAAGGGCCTGGGCACAGGATATTAAGCAGATGGACAGAAAAATCCCTGGGGGCTATAAGGCTGGCTGCGAGGGGGGTATCACCTGAACCAAGTAGATGACTCTGGTGATTTCCTTCCCTTCCATGGTGACAGGCTGCAGGATCCAGGCACTGGGCAGGATCTCCCCTCGGACCATTTTTCTGCTGGGTCTTGGCATGGATGTGTCGTACACAGACTGAGCTGCCATGATAGATAGGTGCCCCTAAGGACAGAAAGAGATGTGAGTCCTGCTTATGTAACGTGGACAAAACAAGAACAGCCTCAAGTGTAGTCAGTATGATTGAAGGCAGCACTGGCCAAGTGGTAGCACTTCAAGCCATCCCCACCCTGGCTCCAGCCCCAATTTGCCCTCTCCCCAAGAGGACCCGATGCCCACGTAGATTGCTTCTCTCACCAGCCCAGCCCATGATCTTCCCACAACATCTTTACCACAACAAAGGCAGGCACCTCTTTGGCCTCCACGCAGACACAGCAGAAATCCCGTGGCTGCTTCAATGCACACAGGGTAGTATTGCACACCAAGTATACTGGAGGAGCAGGGATGAGAGAGTCAGGAGGCTTGTGGACAGACCTTGTCCTAAATCCTTCTTGGCCCAGGAGCGCCCCCATCACCCCAACTTCCATGACTTGACACCCAGCTAGACCTTGGCTGAGCAATCTGCAGATAGCCTGAGTACGCGGCCTCCCAAGAAGGCTACCTCCAACTCCCTATATCTGTTCCCTGGCCAGAGCCCAGTGGACATACCAGAAACCAAGCCTCATGAAAGTCTTCCCTTCCCTGGGCTCACCCAAGTTGATACTGTTGGTCACCCGCTGATGCAGCCTCGCAGTCTGGATGGGCTTGTGATACAGAGGCCACAGGGTAGGGTCACTCACAGCTGCCCACACATGAGACAATGGCTGGGACACCACACCTGCCCCCAGGAAGCCATGCCGAGTAGAAGAAAACAGCTTGTAGTAAAACTGCACCTCTTGCTCCTCACCCTGATAGCTGGCGGGAAACACCAAGGACAAAAAAGAGGAGGAGGTAAAAATGGGTTCCAGAAGTCACAAAGGAGGAGCTCAGGGTGAGAAACAGGAGACAGAATAGAGAAGGGAAAGGAGAAGAGAAGCTAAGCAGGATAACAGAGTTAGGAGCATGACATTGTGCAAAGGAACTTACTTCCAGCCAGCTGCTGCCTGGCAGCTGAAGAGGTTGTGCAGATTATCTGAACAAGCAGCCATTACCTGGGGACATAGTGGCCACACCAAAATTAGTAGGCACAGAACAAACTGGGCCCCTAGAATGGTCAATCTGACCAGCATTTACTGAATTCCCCTTTTCTCAAGATGGAGAGCCACTGAAGAAGCTCACAAGCTTTGATGGCCCTAATCTGCCTGGCTCTTTTCCTCCTTTCTCTTCCTCTCCACCCAGCAGAGTAGTGGTGTAGATTGCTTAAAGTAATCTTTAAGCGATACCCTGCTTAAAGTAGTGGTGGGGATGAGTGGGAGCAGCTACTCACATCAGCCATAGAAGTGTCCACAATGTGCTTGGCCAAATCCTGGTAGGAAGTGGAGAAGCAGGTCCCCAAGCTGGACATGCTAGATGGAGAATAGCAGCAACTGCCTGGGGAGGCTCTGCGGCCTACAATGAAAAGGTGGAGGCTCTGTGATGGCACTGAACATCAGAGCCTTGGGACAGCAAAAGCTGTCCAGCAGGGCAGAGACACGGGGGCTGATACTCTCAGGCCTGTGACTCCTAAAGATCTAGAAGGCATCAGCCATCAAGTCCCCAAACCAGGGGACTATGGTCTGCCCCCTCCTTCCCCCCCACCCCCCCACTACTCACTGTAGGCTGAGCTCTTCCAGGTGGACCCGGCCAGATACAAGTGACTGTTCCTCACTGCAGAACGGCCCCACCCATCCCCTATCCAGGCATCTCTGGAATCAGGCAAGTTTGTGTCTCCCTGCAGAATAGAGGACGCTCAGGACTACAGAGCCAGAAAACAAGCACAGAGTTATCTCCTCTACCTCTGAGCTGCAACTAACAGCCTTCAGTATGATGGATCAATTGTAAAGATCCTCCCTGTTGGGAGTATAAGAGGCTAATGCTCCCAAGTGGTCAACAGCAACAGAAACCAGCCCCTAGACTATCTCTCCTCACCCTTCAAGCCACAGGCTTAAAGGTTGCTTGTAGGAGAATTCCAATAGGGATCAGAACAACTGGGGCCTGAGAGTACCAAGTACTCTGACATCTGACAGTCTGCCAACCTGGGGGGAGGGAGGCATGGCAACAGGGTTCGCTGGGGTAGGAGGCCTTCTGCATCACTGTGGTAAAAGAAATTAGGCTGGAGGGGGTTTAGTGTGGGTAATAAAGCTGAAGTGGAAAGTGAGATGGGGAGGAAAAGCAATGGGCTATGAAAAGCTAAAACCTTGGTCTGGGCCCCAGGTGCAACCAGTAAGCCAAAGGTCCTAATTTGGGACCAGATGGGGATGATCTTCTGGACTTGCCAACATGGTCACCACACCTTCACCTCAGCCAGCTCCATAATGACATGACCCTTGACCTCTACTGGATCTAATAGGCACCCACCATCCTACCTCTATCTTCACTTCTTAACCTATCACTGCCTTCAAGGAAGGGGTGAACAAAGACAGTTCTATCTCCATTCTCACCTCCTTCCTTCCTGCTGCGACTGCAGGTCCTTCCACTTCAGATTTAGGTCTCATGTCACTCCCTCAGGAACCTTTCACTACTGATCATCTCTCTCTTCACTGGATCCTTTCTATCAGCATTTAAGCATGCACAAAGTTCTCCCATCTTTAAAACCTTTCTTGATGTCACTTCCCCTCCACTACAGCTATCTCTACTCTCTTGCCCTTCACAGATAAGCTTCTTGAAAGAAGTGTCACTGTTTGCTTTTTCCCCCCTCTCCTCACTTCTGGACCTGCCCTAATCTAGCACTTGCCCTCACTACCCCTCCAAAGAGCAGTCGCCAAGGTCCACGATGTTCACGTGGCTGGACCTGGTGAACAACTTCCAGTCCTTATCTTCCTGAATCTCTCAGCAGGTTTCGACTCAACCAGTCTCTCCCTTTCACTGAGAGGCTCGCTTCCCCAGTCCTCAGGCTCCCATACCTGCCCTAATCTAGCACTTGCCCTCACTACCCCTCCAAAGAGCAGTCGCCAAGGTCCACGATGTTCACATGGCTGGACCTGGTGAACAACTTCCAGTCCTTATCTTCCTGAATCTCTCAGCAGGCTTCGACTCAACCAGTCTCTCCCTTTCACTGAGAGGCTCGCTTCCCCAGTCCTCAGGCTCCCAGCTTCCCGTCTCTGTGGGTGCTCCTCCCCATTTTCTTTTGTTGACTCATTCTCATTAACCATAAATTGATATTTTGAGATTCTTTCAAGATTCAGACTGAGGCCCTATTTTCTCAATCTATAGTACACTCCTAGGTGAACTCATCTGTTCCCACTGCTACACTGATGATTTCCAGAAATAAATATCCATGAATTAATCAATAAATATTGCTGTGACAACTGGGTAGCCATCTGAACAAAAGATTACATCAGAAGCCCATTTCAAAGATCATGCCAAAACAAATATATATGGGGGGGGGGGAATAGAATATAGTATTATTGTAAGAACATATTTATAAAAATAGTCTCATAGTGGAGAAATGCCTTTCTAAGCAAGGCACAAAATCTAGAAGCTAAAAAAGAAAAGACTGATAAAACTAGATAACATAAAATTGAAATTTCTTACATAGTAGTAAATATCATGAACAAAATAAAAAGCATAACACAACTAGGAAAAACCAATGGCATCTCAAATGAAAAAAAGGATAATTTTCTTAACATATGGAAGGGCCATCACAAACCAAAGGACTAACAACCTAATAGAGAAATGAACATAAAACACTGGCAGTCACAGCAAAAAAGACCAAAGGGCTCTTAAAAATCTAAAAAGATATTAAATCTCAGACACAAGAAAAGAACTGCAAATTAAAACCAAAATGAAATACTATTTTATGCTTATCAGTTAGCAAAGGTTAAAGAAAAAACATATCATCACTCTGTTAAGTAGAGTGTGGGTAAGTAGGCACTGTTATTATATATTGTTATTTGAGAGAACTGGTATAATTTGGAAATATTTATCAAAATTAAAAATGCACCTATCCTTCAACCTAGCAATCCCACTTCTAGGAAATTTAACCTGCAGATATTCTCACACACAGTCGAATATTTTTATATAAGTATATTAAGAAATTTATATACAGGCAAACTTTCATTTAAGTATAAAAGACAATAAACAAATATTTTCAAATATGAACTCAGAGAACCTGGAGAATATAGTTGCCACGAGTCTTTCTTAAAGAAATTACTACATGAAGAATTACTAGAGTAGAAAAAAGAATGAATAACAAAGAACTGGAAAGTGAGCAGAGTTCATTTAGTCTAGTGCAAGGAAGGACTAGAACAACTCTGTGACTGCAAACATTACAAATGACGTAGTAATACCACAACAAAAGGTAAAGAGAAAAAAGGAGAGAGAAGGTGGGAGATAGTGGAAAACTATTTCCTCATGTTTCATAGCCAGGCCAAAAAGATAACAATAAAAACTGCTAAATACGTAATAAAAATTATTTAAAGATAAAAAAGTGATCATGGGGCCGGCCCGGTGGCGCACTGCTACAGTGCGCCGCTTGGGAGTGCGGCGGCGCTCCCGCCGAGGGTTCGGATCCCACATACAGACCGGTTCCTGCTCACTGGCTGAGCGAGGTGCGGGTGCAGCACTGAGGGTTGTGATCCCGTTGCCGGTCCCAGTCTGGTACGGGCGCAACACTGAGGGTTGCGATCCATTGCCGGACACGAAAAAAGACAAAAAAAAAAAGTGATCATGAAAAGAATTTAAAAAACAAACTTCTAAATGATCAGAAAGAAGAAACATATATACCCCCAAAAGAGAAAACACAGACTGCAGAATGAAGGAAAAAAAAATTTTTTTAAAAATGCCCATCAAATATGCATCATCCACAAATAAAACTTGATAAATATAAAAAATAGAAATCAAACTTTCTTTAAAATCATACATTTTTATCCCACAGCAAACCAATTAAAAATTAACAAAATCAGAAAACACACGGGCCTTTCTACCAGAAAAGTTTTAAGAAACTCTTAACAACAATTGGTTCGGGGAAGAAATACAAACTAAAACTGCAAAATTACTATACCACAATGATATTAAAATATATAACAAAATCTGTGAGAAACAGTTGAAGCAATGCTCAGAGAAAATACTATTCACAAGTGTCAACAAATTAGATAAAATGGACAAATTCCTAAGAAGACAAACTACTGAAATTGACTCAAGAAGAAATAGAAAATCTGAGTAGACATTTAACAAGATGTTGAATTAGTAATTAAAATATTCCCACAAAAAAATTTCAAGACAAGATAGCTTCATTAGTGAAATCTACCATTCATTTAAAGAAGAATTAATGCTAATCCTTCACAAATTCTTCCAAAGACTAGGAGGGAACACTTGCCAACTCATTCTATGAGGCCAGAATTACACTGATACAAAAACCAGACAAAGACTTATCACATAGTAAACTACAGACCAATATCCCTTACAAATACAGACACAAAAATCCTCAACAAAATACTACTAAACTGAATCTAGCAACCCATAAAGAGGATTATACATCATGACCAAGTAGGATTGATCTCAGGAATGCAAGGTTGGCTCAACATTAAAAAATCAATCAATGTAATACACTATATGACGGGATTTCAGAAAGTTCGTGGAAAAATGGAATTAAGAGATAAAAATAAAAAATATAAACTTTATTTCTCAGCATGAGCTCCATCAAATTGAAGACACTTTTGTAAGTGCTGAACCAGCCATTTTGTTCATCCCTAAAGAACTAAGGGTCCTGGGAATTTAACCATGTCAATAGTCTTTTTTTTTTTTTTACATTATTAACTAAAGAAAAATGGGGGCCCTTTAAAGATTTTTTTAAGGTTAGGAAACAAAAAGAAGTGAGAAGGAGCCAAAGCAGGACTACGAGGTGGTTTCCTAATGATTTCCCACTAACAATCTTGCAAAATTGCCCTTTTTGGGGGCAGGAGCATTGTTACGGTGGAGAAGAACTCTCTGTTGAAGCTTTCTTGGGAGTTCTTCTGCTAAAGCTTTGGCTAACTCTCTCAAAACACTCTCACAATAAGCAGATGTTATCATTATTCAGCCTTCCAGAAAGTCAATAAGAAAATGCCTTTTATAAAAATCTTATTTTATTATTTATTTATTTATTTTTTGGTGTTGGCCGTACGGGGTTCCAAATTCTTGACTTTGTTTTTATAACACTGTGCTCTAACCAACTGACATACAGCTAGCCCCCAAATGCCTTCGGCATCCCCAAACACTGTTGCTAATACCTTTGCTCTTGACCGGTCCACTTCCACCTCTTGGTAGCCATTGCTTTGACTGTGCTCTTTGGGATTGCGCTGATAAAGCCAAGTCATCTCCTGTTAACAATTCTTCAAAGAAACGCTTCAGGATCTTGACCTTGTTCAAAATTTCCATTGAAAGCTCTGGTCACATCTGCAGCTGATCTGGGCACAAGAGTTTTGGCACTCATTGAGTAGAAAGTTTGCTGAACAGTAATTTTTCAGTCAGAATTGTGTAAGCTGAACCAGTTGAAATGTCTGTGGTGTTGGCTATTGTTTCTTCAGTTAGCTGTCAGTCCTCTTAATTAGGGCATGAACAAGGTTAATTTTTTCCTCACACATTGATATGGATGTTTTGCTGCTGAGTACTTCAACATCGTCTCATCCCTTCTTAAAATTAGTTCTCCGTTTGTAAACTGCTGATTTCTCTGGGGCACTGTCCCCATAAACTTTTCATAAAGTATCAGTGATTTCACCATTCTTCCACCCAAGCTTCACCATAAATTTGATGTTTGTTCTTGCTTCAATTTTAGCAGAATTCATGTTCCTTCAAACTGATGTCTTATCCTTCTTAGTGCCTTAAACTACATACTGTTTTTAGATATTTTATAATAAGTTAGTATGAGTATATTTTGATGCAAAAAAATTTTGAAATCCATGCATAGCTTTTTCACAATACAGAGACGTGTGCTGCATAACGATGTTTCAGTCAACGACTGATTGCATATGACGATGGTCAGAGCAAGAGGCTGTACTGTATAGCCTAGGTATGCAGTAGCTTATATTTACCACATACGTCAGTGTAAGTATTCTCTATGATGTTTGCACAATGACAAAATCTCCTAATGATGCATTTCTCAGAATGTATCCTTATTGTGAAGTGACACATGACTGTATTAATAAAGGGGAAAAAACCCCACACGATCATCTCAATAGATGGAGAAAAAGCATTTGACTTAATCCAGTACCCTTTCATGATAAAAACGCTCAACGAGCAAGGAAGGGAAGGGAATTTCCTCAACCTGGCAAAGGTTGGCTATGAAAAATTCACAGCTAACATCATAATTAGTAATGAATGACTAAATGTTTTCCTCCTAAAATCAGGAACAAAATAAGGATATCTACTCTCACCACTTCTATTCAACATTGTACTGAAGATTCTAGCCAGGGCAACAAAGAACAAATTTGGAGGGCAATTAGGCAAGAAAACAACAACAAAAAAGGCAGATTATATTATCTTCTATATATAATATCCTAAGGAATCTACTAAAAAACCATTAGGACTGAAAATGAGTTATCAAGGGTACAGAAAACAAGATCAATATATAAAAATCGATTTTATTTCTGTACAGTAGCAAAGAGAAAACCAAAAATGAAGTTAAAACAATTCCATTTATAATAGAATCAAAAGGATTAAAATACTTAGAAATAAGTTCAATAAAACAAGTATAAAACTTATACTCTGAAAACTTCAAAACGTTGTTGAAATTAAATAAAACTTAAATAAATAAAAAGACATCCCATGTTCATGGATCTAAAGATTTATTTATTTATTTATTTTTATTTTTTCTTAATTTTATTTTGTCGATATACAATGTGGTTGATTACTGTGGCCCATTACCGNTTATTTTTTCTTAATTTTATTTTGTCGATATACAATGTGGTTGATTACTGTGGCCCATTACCAA
>NW_007730577.1:0-4359 GCF_000696425.1 Galeopterus variegatus
GGCAGAGAAAAAGAAATACCACATGTTCTCATTTATTGGTGGGAGCTAAAAATAAATAAATTAATTCACTCACATACACACACAAAAAAAATGGGCATTGAGGGGGAAGAAGATATAACAACTACAATTTTTTGAAGTTGTTACAACAAGCAAACGGAAAGGACATTCTTGGGTGGGAGGGGGTAGAGGGAGGTTTCGGTGATGGGCCATAATAATCAACCACATTGTATACTGACAAAATAAAAATTTAAAGGAAAAAAAAATTCTTTAATCCATTTTGAGTTGATTTTGGTATAGGTGAGAGTTATGGGCCTAGTTTCGTTCTCCTGAATATGGATATCCAGTTATCCCAGCACAATTTGCTGAAGAGGCAGTCTCTTTCCCAGTGTATAGGCTTGGTGACTTTGTCAAAGATCAGATGGCTGTAGGTGTGTGGGTTGATTTCTGGATTCTCTATTCTATTCCATTGATCAGTGTGTCTGTTTTTATGCCAGTACCATATTGTTTTGGTTATTATAGCTTTGTAGCATAGTTTAAAGTCAGGTAGTGTTATGCCTCCAGCTTTATTTTTTTTTGCCCAGCATTGCTTTGGCTATTCATGGTCTTTTGTTTTTCCATATAAATGTCTGGATAGCTTTTTCCATCTCAGAGAAAAATGTCACTGGAATTTTGATAGGGATTGCATTGAATTTGTAGATCACTTTGGGTAGTATGGACATTTTCACAATGTTAATCCTTCCAATCCAAGAGTGTGGGATATCTTTCCATCTTCTTGTGTCCTCTTTAATTTCTCTCAACAGTGGTTTGTAGTCCTCATTGTAGAGATTTTTCACATTCTTGGTTAACTTTATTCCTATTTTTTTTTCCTTTTTTTTGTCTTTTTTCATGTCCGGCAACGGATCGCAACCCTCAGTGTCGCGCCCATACCGGACCGGGACCAGCAACGGGATCGCAACCCTCGGTGTCGCACCCGCACCTTGCTCAGCCAGTGAGCGGGACCCGGTCTAACTTTATTCCTAAGTATTTTATTTTGGGGGTGACTATTATAAATGGGCCAGCTTTCTTGATTTGTTTTTCTGCATGTTCACTGTTGGAGTACAGAAAGGCTGCTGCTCTTATTTTGTATCTTGCAACTTTGCTGAAATCATTTATCAACTCTGAGTTTTTTTGTAGAGGCTTTAGGCTGTTTGATATATAGGATCATGTCATGCATGCAAACAGGGACAGTTTGACTTTATCTTTTCCAATCTGGGTAACTTTATTTCCTTCTCTTCCCTGATTGCTCTGGCTAGTACTTCCAACACTATGTTGAATAGAAGTGGTGAGAGTGGGCATTCTTGTCTGGTTCCTGTTCTGTATCATCCAATATCCAGGATGATATTGGCAGTGGGCTTATCATATATGGCTTTAATTATGTTGCAATACTTTCAGTCTATACCTAACTTGTAAAGAATCTTTATCATGAATGAATATTGAATTTTGTCAAATGCTTTTTCAGCATCTATAGAGATGATTATATGGTCTTTGTCTTTGCTTTTATTGATGTGGTGTATCACATTTATTGATTTGCATATGTTGAACCAACCTTGCATCCCTGCGATGAATCCCACTTGATCATGGTGTATAATTTTCTGTATGTGTTGCTGTATTCTGTTAGCCTGTATTTTATTGAAGACTTTTGCATCTATATTCATCAAGGATATTGGTCTGTAGTTTTCTTTTTTTGTTGTATCTTTGTCTGGTTTTGGTATCAGGGTGATGTTTGCTTCATAGAATGAGTTTGGAAGAATGGCCTCTGTTTCAATCTTTTAGAATAGTTTGTAGAGAATTGGTATCAATTCCTCTCTGAAGGTTTGGTAGAATTCTACAGTGAACCCATCTGGTCCTGGGATTTTCTTTGCTGGGAGCCTTCTGATAACAGCTTCAATCTCTTTTATTGTTATTGGTTTGTTCAGATTTTCTACACCTTCTTCGCTCAGTTTTGGTAGTTTTTGTGTGTCCATAAATTTATCCATTTCCTCCAGATTTTCAAATTTCTTGGCATATAGGTGTTTATAGTAGTCTCTAATAATTTCTTGTATTTCTGAGTATCAGTTGTAATATCACCTTTTTCATTTCTAATTTCTGTTATTTGGGTCTTCTCTTTTTTTTTCTAGTTAGCCTTGCTAATGATTTGTCAATTTTATTTAGCTTTTCAAAAAAATAACTTTTTGAGTCTTTGATCTTTTGTATCATTTTTTGGGTTTCTATTTCATTAAGTTCTGCTCTGATCTTAATTATTTGTTTCTGTCTGCTAACTTTGGGTTTGGATTGTTCTTGTTTTTCTAGTTCTTTAAGGTGAAGTGTTAGGTTGTTTACTTGCCATCTTTCCATTCTTCTGAAGTAAGCATTTAATGTGATAAATTTCCCCCTTAGTACTGCTTTTGCAGTATCCCATGGGTTTTGGTATGGTGTATCGTTATATTCATTAGTTTCAATAAATTTTTTGATTTCCTCTTTAATTACTTCTTGGACCCATATGTCATTAAATAGAATGCTATTTAATTTCCATGTGTTTGTATAGTTTCCAGAGTTTTGCTTGTTATTGATTTCTAATTTTAATCCATTGTGATCTGAAAAAAATATATGGAATAATGCCAATTTTTAAAAATTTGTTGAGACTTGATTTGTGACGTAACATGGGATCTATACTGGGGAATACTCCATGTGCTAAAGAGGGAATGAATATTCTAAGGTTGTTGGATGGAATGTTCTGTAGATATCTGCCAAGCCCAATTGGTCTAGAGTGTTGTTTAGATCTTGTGTTTTTCTGCTGATTCTTTGCCTGGATGATCTGTCAATATTGAGAGTGGGGTGTTCAGGTCCCCTGCTATTATGGTATTAGTGTTCATCTCATTCTTTAGGTCTAATAGTGTCTGCTTTATAAATCTGTCTGCTCCAATGTTCGGTGCATATATATTTATGATTGTTATATCTTCTTGATAGATAGATCATTTTATCATTATATAGTGGCCTTCTTTATCTCTTTTTATGGTTTTTGGTTTAAAGTCTATTTTATCTGATAGAAGAATAGCTATTCCAGCTTGTTTTTCATTTCTATGTGCATGGTATATCTTTTTCCATTATTTCACTCTTACTCTATGTGTGTCTTTACAGGTGAGGTGAGTCTCTTGAAGGCAGCAGATAGTTGGGTGCACCTTTTTAATCCAGTCTGCATCTTCTGAGTGGGGAATTTAATCCTTTTACATTAAGAGTTGTTATTGAAAGGTGTTGATTTAATTCTATCATTTTATTTATTTTTGTTTAGATATCTTAAGTATCTTTTGTTCCTTTCTTTCTGATTTACTGTTTGTCTTTTGTATTTGTTGGTTCCTTGGGGTGGTAGATAAACTTCTTTTTCTCTTAATTGTTAGCATTTTTATTTTACTAGTAGGTTTTGATTTTTCTTGAGTATTTATGGCATTGATGTTGTTTTTCAGGTACCAAACCCAGTACTCCCTTGAGAATTTCTTGTAAGGCTGGCCATGTGGTAGTGAACTCCCACAGTTTTTGTTTGTTTGTCCTTCATTTCAGAAGAATAGCCTTGCTGGGTAAAATATTCTTGGCTGGCAATCTTTGTCTTTTAGTATTTTGAATACATCATGCCATTCTTTTCTGGCTTATAGGGTATCTGATGTAAAGTCTGATGTTAGACTGATTGAGGCTCCCTTATAGGTGACTTGATGCTTCTCTCTTGCAGCTTTTAAGATTCTCTCTTTGTCTTTGAGTTTTGCCAATGAGAAACTTTTGGGGTTGAATATGTTTGGGGATCTTTGTGCCTCCTGAATTTGAAGATCTGTGTCTTTCCCTATACCTGGGAAGTTTTCTGCCATTATTTTGTTGATTATGTTTTCAATGCCACTTCCCTTTTCCTCCCTTTCTGGAATACCCATGATTTGGATATTTGAGCACTTAAAGTTGTCTGTTATCTCTCTTATATCTTCTTCAATGTTTTTAATTCTTTTTTTTTTTTTTTGTCCACCTGTTTTATTTCAAACAGCCTATCTTCAAGGTCAGAAATTCTCTCTTCTGCTTTTTCTAGCCTACTGGTTAAACTCTCGGTTGTGTTTTTTATTTTGTTGAATGAATTCTTCAGCTCCATAGGCTCTGCTACATTCTTTTTCATGGCATTGATTTCTTTGCACCTTTCTTCTTTCAGGTCCTGTATACTTTATCTCAGTTCATTGTGTTGTCTAACTGAGTTTTCTTGTATCTAATTTAATGTCCTTAGAATTGTTGCTCAAAATTCCTTGTTGGTCATTTTAAAGACTTCCTGTTCTATTGGATCTAGAGCCTGAGAGTTATTATTATCCTTTTGTG
>NW_007730577.1:5324-6658 GCF_000696425.1 Galeopterus variegatus
GGGAGGGAGGCTTGGGCTGGGAGTCCCCTAGCAGTGCCTACCTGTTCTGACATGAGTGGCTCAGGGCCCTGTGGGTCTGGCAGCTTTAGGGCCTCTCTGGGCCACATGCAGTGGCCTGGGCTGGGAGTCCTGCAGCAGTGCCTACCTGCCCCAGAGCAGGTGCTTTGGGGTATGTGGGCCTGGCAGCTCTTGGTTAGGACATTTTTTTTGCTATAGTGATACTTCCATAAAATAATTTTAAAAAATACCATAAAAAGGAAACTTTTTTCACACCTCTGTGATTATTTCCTGAATGTTTCCCTTGTTTAGTCTTATAGGTACACACATCATTTCTTCTATAAACCAAACTTTGAACTTCTTGAAACCCCAATTCAGATTGATACATTTTGTTTTCCTCTGAGTCTTTAAAATTAGGGGGACTTCTGAAATACTAAGTTAATAAGTTAACTAAATAACTTATTGGTATGTGTTCTTCCTTCAGTGGAATAAAAAAGATAGCAAGACATGAAAAGAGGTCAAATTAGATAACCATGACTGGCTTTTTAAAACTTTTCTGCCAGTCTTCTGCCATGTGGACTATCTGTGGATTTTTTTTTCCCTTCCATCCTGTGTCTTTTTATTTTTGGAGTTAAAAACATCTGGCTACATTTTAAATTGATTCACACAATTTATTTCACCAGCCCCTAGGCCCCAAACTGTTTCTGGATATGCATCAGTGTCTTCATGGAAGTCAATGGGGGCTGTGTCTATGTATAATCTGCCCTGGAGTCATTACGTTAAAATGATTCCCCACATTGAGTTGTTTAGTGTGAAATAGGATTGTTTGTATTCCATTTGCTCTTTACTTTCTTAATTAGAGTGACCTCCAGCTTGAATCCACCAACTGTTGGATTCTATTTTATCTTTCCATGAATCCCTCCTATAATAAGGTTAACTTTAAATACTGCATTTCCTCGAGGATGACATAAAATTCACTCTCCTTTATAGAAAATAAATCCAAGTCCTCAATAAATGATGCCAGATAGAATTCTAGAAATGCTGAAGTCATGTAATTTAGGATGTTCTTCCCTTCATTGCTGCATATAAATATTGCCTTAAAGCAGCCCTGCCTGCCTTTTAGGATGCCCTAGGTGCTGGGGCCTGTCTCCAGATGATATCTGGACATTGTTCACTGGATAAGGGTGAAAGTGCCTTTCTAATATTATTTGTCTTGGGTCCAGAAATTAATGTGTGGCCATGTCTTTTTATACCCTTTCTGTAATAGAAAACTAAGCACAATGATGAGTCAGGTATGATTGGGAACCATATTAAGTTGATAAATGTACTAGGTCTTT
>NW_007730577.1:8125-9569 GCF_000696425.1 Galeopterus variegatus
TAAGTATACCCATTCCTCACATGCTCCTCAAAAAAACAAAAAACAAAAAAACCAAGTAGTGTCCTTATACTGAGGCTAACTGGGTGAATACCAGCTCTTGCTGATCCATCTCATTATTTGATTTAAGATAGTAATTACAACCTGTAAATATTTATTTATTTGTGTATTTGCTCTGAATGTAATTCTCAAGTAGTTTCCATGAGAGCAAGAATTTCTGTCAGGAAGGAAAAACTTTTGTGATATATATTTTTTTATGTTCAGTGCACGGGAGCCTACCAATTAAATGGACAAAAGACAGATTCGCAAGAGGAAAAACAGATTTTTATTCATGTAAGTGCACATGATTTCACAGAAAAATGTGATTCTCCAAGCAGCCAAAGATGGGGGGGCTTTATAACCACTTAATAAGGCAAAAGGGAGAGAGGGAGGACAGGCTTCTATGGGAAGGAGTTTCTTTAGGAAAGAAATATGGGCTTTGAGGTGAACAAAACAGGAGATAAGAAAGTTTGCAATAATGTTTGTTTCTGCAGATGCAAGCAGCCTCCTCCNCACAATGATGAGTCAGGTATGATTGGGAACCATATTAAGTTGATAAATGTACTAGGTCTTTTTATTTCTGCTTCTGGATTTAGCTTCACCCGCACCTTCTCAGTATTCAAGCCTACTATATGAAAAAATGGTAAGGTTCTGAGATAAAGTGGCCAAAATAAGTATCAGGACTGTTTCCTCCCACTTTCTGAGGGGTTAGATAGCTTCCACTTTCTAGCTGATGTCTATAGCTACTGCCTGGTCCTTGCTCTTGAATGGCTTGTCTAATGCTCACTGGATCTCCTGACCTTAGATGTTGCATGTCTCTTGTAACCTGAAATGTGCTTTTACTTGTCTGGAAGCACTAATTTCTTCCTGCCTGCCATCATGAAGGATAATGATTCCAGTGGTGACCCTCACAAATTCTGAAATCCTGTATAAACAGAGGCATTGCCATGTCCTGTGTGATGTGGCCTTACCTACTCTTCCAACCCCTCCCCCCGCTTCTGCTCTGGTCACACTTTTGGAATCAGCCTTAAGTGTCACCTCTTAGAGAGACCTTCCTAGACCATCAGGAGTGATACTCTAAATATTTAACCATCCTTAGCCATAGGTACCATCCAGTCAGAACAGACTACAGTATTAACAAACAGTGTCCTTCAAGTCTAGAGATGTAATGTACAACAGGAGGCTATAGGTCTTAAAATTTTACTGTATTTGGAATTCATGCTAAATGTGTGCATTTTAGCTACTCTTTTGCCACAACAACAAAAAAATGAGTAACCATGTGAGATGATGGATACATTAACTTGTTTCATTATAGTAACCTTTTTATTACCTACATGTATCTCATAAAATCATGTTATGTACCTTAAATATACACAATAAAATGTATTAAATAGGGCCGGCCTGGTGG
>NW_007730577.1:11080-33944 GCF_000696425.1 Galeopterus variegatus
AAACAGGAGATAAGAAAGTTTGCAATAATGTTTGTTTCTGCAGATGCAAGCAGCCTCCTCCATCTTCTTTCCAGTCGGTACAAATTCCCTTAGAGAGAGGACTTCGGGCAGTTTCACTCTCTGTCTCCTTCCTGGTGTAAATCTGCACTGAAGAGGGGATTTATGCAGCCTCATTCCCTGATGTTTGTGCCTTTAGTCAGATAAAGGGAGCTCCAAAACACTTCTTTCTGCACCTGTTGAATCTCAAATGTTTTTAGTTTTAGATAATGTTCATATCAACTCTGGGGGTCTGAGTGGGTCCCTACATCACCCAGCACCAGTACTGTGCCTTCTACATAGTAAGCACTCGATAAATACTTGTTGAAATATGAATAAATGAAATAACAAGTAGAGAAATTACTCATGGTGGTCAGTAATTCATTGCGGCTGCTTGTCCCAGGTAAAAGTGTGTGGTGTGTGTGTGAGTGTGTGTTATCGTGTATGTGAAGGTCCCGAAAAAATATTTGCAATGCCTTGGAGAAAAAGGATACCTTAATTTTATGATTTAAAATGTACGTCTCTTTTGCTGGAGAGTTGGTAAGTCCCATGATGTGATGCAGAAATTATAGGTAGGACGCTCCTAGGTCAGATTCTGGATGGTGTGGATCTTCTCTGGCATTTTTCTTTTTCTCTTGCAGGACAAAGCACAGATCTCTGTACATAGTAGTCCAGAAAGAGCTACTTTTTATTTCTCCCAGACCGCAAGATCATGTGGATGGGCAGCTGCTGATAGTAAAGGCTCTGAGAGTGCTCTGGGGGACACTGAGAGTGGAATCCTTATAGTGGGCAGTAGGACGCTTTGTGGAATGGGCTCAGGGGTGGCTGCTTTCCACGGTCCTGTCTCTGTGAGTGGTTAATAAATATAATGGTAGGTGCTGTCCTATTCTCTACTGGGATGAGATTTCTAAAAACTGTTTTCTCTTTAATGGAAAACTTCAAGCATACACAAAGTAGAGAGTCATGTTGTGCACTCCCATATACCATTACCCAGTTTCAACAGTTATCCACAGTTGAACAATTGTATTTCATCTCCAACCCCTCTCCTCACCAGATTATTTTTTTTTAATTTTTAAATTATTTAAATTTGTAATTTATTTGTTATATATATATGTGTGTGTGTGTGTGTGTGTATATATATATATATATATTTTTTTTTTTTTTTCCCCCTAAAAGATGACCAGTAAGAGGATCTTAACCCTTGACTTGGTGTTGTCAGCACCATGCTCTCTGTGTATATATATATATATATATATTTTTTTTTCCCCCCCTAAAAGATGACCAGTAAGGGGATCTTAACCCTTGACTTGGTGTTGTCAGCACCATGCTCTCCCAAGTGAGCTAACTGGCCATCCCTATATAGGGATCCGAACCCATGGCCTTGGTGTTATCAGCACCTCACTCTTCCAAGTGAGCCACGGGATGTCCCTTAAACTTTTATTTTTAATTGACAAATAATAATTATATTCCCCAGATTATTTTAAAGTAAGTCTCAGACAGCATATTCTTTCATCTATTAATACTTTAGATCTTATTTGTAACAGATTAGCACACATTTATAAAATAATTATTATTATATTTATTTACTTTTGATGGGTTAGTTGTTTTGCTATTTATTTTCTTATTGCAGTGACATGAAATTTACCATTTTAATAATTTTTAAATACACAATTTAGTGGTATTAAGTACATTCACACTATTGTGCAACCATCCCACCATCTATTTCTAGAACTTTTTTATCTTCTCTAATTGAAACTCTGTACCCATTAAACAATAATTTCCTACTCCCCAAATCCCCCAGTCATCCTACCTTCTGTCTCTGTGAATTTCAGTACTCTAGGTACCTAAGATAAGTGGAATCACAGAGTATTTGTCCTTTTGTAACTGGTTTATTTCATTCAGTATAATGTCTTCAAGGTTCATCCATGTTGTAGCATGTGTCCAAATTTCCTTTCTTTTTAAGGCTGAATAATATTCCATTGCATGCATATACCACCTTTAGTTTATCCACTCATGCATCAATGAACACTTGGGTTTCTTCTATCATTTGACTATTGTGAAATATGTGAGCACTGCTGTGAACATGCATGTGTAAATATCTGTCTAAGTCCCTGCTTTCAATTCTTTTGGGTACATGCCCAGAAGTGGAATTGCTGGATCATATAGTAATTCTATGTTTAACTTTTTGAGGAGAACATGCATTTTAAAAACATAACCATAGTTCAATTGCACACCTAAAACTTTAACAATAATAATTCCTTAATGGTTTAGGTTTTACAGTTAGCCAAGAGACAGTATTGTAGTGGTTAATAGCTGAGCCATTGAACCTGGCTACCTGGGATCTCGGGAGATCACTGAAATATCCTGTGCCTCAGTACCCTTATTTCTAAAACAGGGGAAATAGATTGAGTGTGCTGGTTAATTTTATGTGTCAACTTGACTGAGCTAGAGAATGCCAAGAGAGCTGGTAAAACATTATTTCTGGGTGAGTCTGTGAGGGCCATCCATTGCTTAACAATGAGGATACATTATGCGAAATGTGGTGTTAGGCGATTTTGTCATTGTGTGAACATCACAGAGTGCACTTACACAAACCTAGATGGTGTAGCATGCTACACATCTAGGCCATATGTTATAGCCATTGTCACATATGTGGTTCATCACTGACTGAGATGTCCTTATGCGGTGCATTATTCTATGTATTCTATTGGTTCTGTTTTCTGGAGAACCCTAGTATAGTGAGTTAATATACATGAAGCACTTCGAGCAGAGTCTGCACAGTGCAGATACAGTCTATACACTTGGCTCTATTACATACTTGTGAGATACCAGTACTGCCAACAAGAGCTCTCATGTAAGTCTGATTCTTGTTCTATGTAGGTAGTACAGGACTGAATCCAAGATTTGGGGGCCTAAAATTTGTACCAAAAGACCACAAAACTAGACACACACACCCCCATGAAAAGTTTGGTATGAAATTTATTTAGAGTCAGAGAAAAAGATTCCAACAAATAACTGGAGTCTTGGATATTCAAGCCTCTTTCTTCAGAGACCTCTTCAGCCAGTTGACCTGAAATGCTTATGGGGGGGACCTTGTTGATTTCAGCCTGGCTTCCCTTCTCACCTAGGCCTGTTGTGAGGTTTAAAAGAGTTATTATATGTAATGTTCAGTGCCCGGCATGGAGTACGTGCTCTGTAAATGCTAATTGTGATGGTTGGCAGGTCCATTCTCTGAGAGGAAATACTCATATTGGAAGAAGAACAATTTAGAAAGGAAGTCAGGGTGGAATGTGATGAGCTCAGTTTGGGGCAAGAGTTTGCAGTGCCTTTGAGAGATCTGAGAAATGATGTCTGATAGAGCTCAGTAAGTGTTTGACGTTGGCGGCAACAAGAGCGATGACAGCTATCGACTGTGGTCCATGCTGGTCTCTGTACAGTTAGCCTGTGAGTGGCAGGCTGCCTGGGAGCTCTGAGGATTGTGGGCCAGGATTACTGCTCAGCTGGTTTCACTTCAAAGTGAGCAGGCAGGGAGCTGGTTTCTAGACTGCAGGCTCTCAAATGCTAGAAATTTGGGGTCTGTACTGTGGGAGATAGCATTCCTTCCTCTCCAGGCAGTTACATCAGCCTCTTTAGATAAGAGTCATCTGGGTTTTTCAGCTTGGGGGTAAAATGCTGGGGTTTGAAGGTGGTGGCAGTAGGGTGAGACCTAGTTTTGCTTGCTGGGGGATTGGGGACCTGGAAGGGGAGTGTGGGAGCCAGAGTTGCCCCATCCATCAAGTGCTGCACTGCCTGCAGCAGGGTTGGGAAGGGGAAGGTGCGAGAGGGAGCTAATTGAAATAGCCCTTCCAGAGATAATTTCAGTCAACTTCTGTCTCATTCCTCCCCTCTGCTGCCTCTGCCCATCTTGACTGTATCTTCCCTAGGGCTCCGCTAGCCAGTTTCTCCTTCCTCCTATACAGTCTCCCCCTCCATACTCTGTAGTCACTTCTTACTCCCTCTCTTTCATCCCCCAGTAGGCTTCCGCTCTCCACCCATCTGTCAGAAATTTGGTGGTCCCACCTGTGTGCTTGTCTTGGTTATGAGTTTATTCTTCTACTATCATTTACTGGGTCTTGGCAGGGAGATATGATAAATGTGTATGGTCAGTTCTCTGTTCCTAGTGGATGCATTTCTAGATGTCTAAAAAGACCTTTTACTTGAATATACCATTTCTAAGAAAACAATCTATTCTCTGGTGTCAGAAGTGAAGGACAAGGCTGTACTGGGAGTAAAGAATTATCCAAATCAAATATGAGCAGTGACAGTTGTCCAGAGCATATTCCTGTTCTTAAATTCACTTCACTGCTGCTTTTATTTATGGTTTTAGCAAACATGGGCTATAATCCCAGCATCGCTCCAGCCAGTGAAGATATTTTAGTTTGCTTTCTGCCTAGCCATCTCTGCCAGCCAAAGACAAAGTTTTCTATCTTTGAAGTAAGTTGATTAAAAATGCTTACCTTTTCCAAATACATGGTTACTGGTTTTGCTTTCTACTTTTACCACTGAGTTTTAAAAGGAACAAGAACCTGAAGTAGACTCAAATCATCATGGCAAACGCAGTAACACTGTATGTAAGTCACACAATAGCCCTCCAAACCATGGGAACTACCTAAACAAAACAAAACAAAACCAACTAGAAAACCCTGGCCCCAAAGCCACACACGTACTCATTCATTTGGAAGGCACTATGGGCAGTGAACAGAAACTCTGCAGGAGCAAGATGTAGTCTGAAGCCCAGGGTTAACTGAAATCATTGCTTTGGTGGAATTTTTTCTTAGCCTCCTCTTACCTTCAGTTAAACATACTCCAGAGGGTTTCTTCCTGGCTTTAGGTGTTATTTTTGCATTTGTATTAAAGGGCCAAAAAAAGAGGCGGAGAACCCAATGAGGAATAAATAACAGAAAAGGGTTAAAAAAAATCTTTGTTTGCAAGTGTATCAGACCTTATAAACTTTATAATCCACGGATCATTTCTGTGGTAGACTGTTATGGCTCCAAAAGAGCCATTGTGCTAATGTAGCTGATGATCTCAAGCACAGACTCTGCATACTAAATGCCCTTATGAAATTGGGAATGAGATATGGGAACTGAACATAGCCAATAGCCATTTTTTAAAAATAGTGAAGTACTCTACCACCTCACTCTTCCACCAGCCTCCGCCAAAAACGTGAAGAGCTGAGTCAACCTAATGAGCTAATTGCCTGGAAATGTAATTAGAAAAGAAACAAAAGCCAAAAAACTCTGTATTTGTAGCAGGGAAAAAACCAAACCAAACCAAAATAGGGCTCATATTTTGAAGCATAAAACATATTTTTTCACTCAGGGAAAATGAGTGAGTCTGTGCCACATCTTATTTCAGCAGCTGATGTTTAAGCCTTGGAAATTAAATCATAAACACCCTGGGTTTTAGAGAAGGGATGGAGGTGGGGACCTGGCTTTGCCAAGGCACTTTGGGCCTAAGTAGCAACACCCTGCTTGGCCATGTTGGAGAATAGACTGCCAATTGTGCCAAATTATATGATGCTTTTGAGATGTGCACAAATAGCTCATTACACTTTTCACGGCATTCCTTCATTAAGCCCGCAGAATTGTTTCTTTATGTTTTCCTCATAATAGCTTCTGAAAGGTCAAGAATTGCTTACTTGACTTTCTGGTGCCCTTCGGGGAATAATGCTGTTAACCATTTTTCGGCTTCTGCTCCTCAGAGCTGACATTTGCTCCAAGGTCTCTCACTGGTTGTCAAGTCTGGGTCCCCCATCCCCAGCGCATGAGAGCATGCATGCATACGTATGCATGTGGGCACAAACACATACACACACATCCCCACTCCTTGGTTGGGGATACAGAATAGGAGGATTCTGGAACCTTTTTCAGTTGAGATTTTATTTGGCTTTCTGTTAATGTTGGTGTTTAGCTCTGGTAGCACTTACCTCTGATGGCATTAGGGAAACAGTAGAGGGTGGTGGGCTTGAGAGTGGGCTATGATTCAGAGTGGGCCCTGGTTCAGACAACCTGAGTTCAAGTCCAGGCTTACTCCTTCTGAGGTGGGTGACCTGGGGCAAGTTACCTCAGCTCTCAAAGGCTCAATTTCCATATGCATGAAACGGAGATAATAGTAGTACCACCTTAGAAGGTGCTTTCCTGGTATAGAGTAATCATTAAAATGTTGCAAAACAAAAACAGGTCGCCTTGGAATCCTGCCCAGGGAGGCCTTGGCCAGCAACAGTGCCTTATATATATAAAATATTCTTCCACTGTCAACCTGATGGCTCACCCCCAGCCCTCACTCAGATTTGTAAGGAGGCAGTAATGTTTACCACATGCCTTCTCTGTGCAAAGGGCTTACATATATTTTTCACTAAATTCTTTACACATTCCTGTAAAATAGGTATTCTTGTCACCATATTATACACAAAGAAACTGATGCTCAGTGCTAATAATAATGGCTACCATTTAATGGATTTTTATTATATGCCAGGCACTGTCTTAGGCACTTTTGTCTGTTTTCTTGCAGATGGGCTTTTCAGTTGTTTCCAGTTCTTTGCTATTATGAAGAGTGATACTACCATGGACCTTCTTGAACATGTTTTCATGGGCACATGAACAGGATTTTTGCTTGGGAATACACCCAGGAGTAGAACTGCTGGGTTGGAGGTATGTGAATATCCAACATTACCAGATAATACACAATTATTTTCCAAAGTGACTGTATTAATTTATCCTCCCACCAGAGTGTGTAAGCCTTCCCAATGAACCACATTCTTGCACTTGGTATTCTTATTTTGCCTCAGCTATTGGGTATACAATAGCATTCTGGCTAATGAGGCTGATAATCTCTTTTTATATTAGTTGGCCACATGTGTCTCCTGTTCTGTGGAATGTCTGTTCATGTCTTTTGCTCATTTTTCTATTGAAATGTTTGCTTTCTCTTATTGATTTGTAGGAGTTCCTTAAAATTTTTTATGTTAATCCATTGGTGTTTATACCATTGCAAATATCTTCTCCCTGCTTATGACTTATGTTTTCATTTTCTTTAGGCTGTTCTTAGCATAAGTTCCTGATTTTAATGGAGTTGAACTCATCAATCTTTTCCCTAATGGTTAGCACTCTTTGTATCTCATTTAACAAATCTTACTCAATCTTCTTCAAAAATTTAAAGTTTTACTTGTGACATTTAAGTTCCTAATATATCTCTAAATTGATTTTTGAGTATGATTTGAGATAGCAATCCAAAATCATATTTTTCTCTACAAAAAACAATTTTTTTTCCTGTTCAATTTGTTGAGTTTCAGCTCCCTACTTTCCACCCCCCACCCCCCCAGGGCACATTGCTGCCATTACCTCTGTCATATATCAAATTTCTACATGTATTTCTGGGCTCTCTATTCTATGCCCTTGGTCACTTTTTCTATTCTCAATCAATACAGATGGCTACTATGGCTTTATAATAAGATTCCTTATCTTGTAGAATAATTCCCACTCTTATTCTTTTAAACATAACAAATATCCATTTTAGACAGTTGAAAAAGTATAGAAAATTCCAGAGAAATTAAAATTTATACTTTTCTTTTTTTTCTTTTTTTTTTGTCTTTTGTCTTTTTCCGTGTCCGGCAACGGATCGCAACCCTCAGTGTTGCCCCCGTACCGGACCGGGGACCGGCAACGGGATCGCAACCCTCGGTGTTGCTCCCGCGCCTCGCTCAGCCAGTGAGCGGGAACCGGTCTGTATGTGGGATCTGAACCCTCGGGCGGGAGCGCCGCTGCGCTTCTCAAGCGGCGCACTATCCAGTGCGCCACCGGGCTGGCCCCCAAAATTTATACTTTTATCATTTGAGTAGAACAACAGTTAAAATATAGTGTATATTTTTCTGGAATATACAAATACATACTCATAAAATCCATACACACATATGTATATAAATCTACACACACACTCATACTTTAACAAATTTAAAGTAAGTACTGATTGCTTCCTATATGCAAGACTCTATGTCTATGGCTTTATTGTTGCCAAATCTGACAGATAATATTTAGGAAATAAAATAATGCTTACGATACTAATAATAGTGTTAAAAGGGAATTTGTTTTCAATTTGGCAGCTAATATGATTCCTCTTTTGGGCACCTTGGTCTAGGAAAGCATTTATTTTGTATTCCTAAGCTTTACTACTGCTCTAAACTAAGAAAATAAACCTCTCTCCATCCCTAAAGTAACACACTTATCCTCCAAGCAAACTGCTATCTACTTGTTTAATAAAACAAAACAAAACTTTGTGTATTACATTTTAAAAGAGCTATACTTTTGCTTTAAAATCAGATTTATGTCTGAGTCCTCAGTCTGCCACTTATTAACTTTATGATCTTGGACAAATCACTGAATTTCTTGGAGTCTCAGTTTCTTCATCTTTAAAATGAGGATAATACCTACCTTCCAGTTGCCAGGGGTATTCATGTATTTTGTAAAAGCCTCATAAAATGCTTGCCATTATTTGCTTTTGCATTTTTAATTACTTTTTCTTTTATTATAAAAGTAATATAAACTTTCTGTAAAATTTTTGATCAGTACAGAAGGGTATACAGTGAAAAATAGAAGTCCTTCCCTCCAAATGTATCTTGTTCTTCCCCTCAGTCAGATTCACTCCCCTGAAGAAAAAAACATTAAATTCTCAGGACACATTGTTATTACGAATATTTTAAGTTTCCATGATAGGCAAAAATTCTTGAGATCCTGTATAAACAACATATAACAAATAAGCTAGAATGTTCAGAACAATTCGTGTCTTTGATAGCTTTTTTTAAAAGATCGTCTATTTTTAAACAATTTAGGAAAAAAATCAAATAGAAATCTTCAAATTAAGAGGTGGGAGAAGGTGATTAGAGGCTTGTCATCTGTAATTTAAAACTAACAGTTAAATATTTCGTTATTGGAATTTATTGTTTTTGAATTTTTGTGTTATAATGGTAATACATACTTACAAAAATGTCAAACAATTGTTAGGCACATAAAATTAAAAAAGAGAAATTTCCTCACTCTCCCCCAATCCCACTCCCCAGAAATCACTGGAACCAGTTTTGTTGTTTTAACTTTTATATTCTTTACCCACTAGACTTGAACATGTCTCAGTTAATCATGTGGTTTCACTCTTTTTATGATATAGTATTTGTTTTGCTTTGGTTTGCTTGGTGCTAAATTCATTCATTTATTCAATTCCTTGGTTAAGCATTTACTAGATATCACCTAATCTGGTGGTCTGGGAAGGTTCCTGGAGGAAGTGATCTCTAAGTTGAGAACTGAAAGCTGAGCAGGCACTAGACTGGTGCAACAGCCAGAGTTGTAGGACGATAGTGCATTAGGAGATGATTAGACACTGGAATGAAGAGGACAGCTGTACAGGAGCAGAAACTGAGGATGCTGTTGAGAGAATAGACTTGAAGGTAGAAAGGGGTTAAAACCATGAAGGACTTTGCAAGATATGCTAAGAAATATGCATGTTGAGGGCAGATGGGCCCCATGAAGGGATTACAAGTTGGAGAATAACATTGCTAAGTTTTGTTTGAGACGATCCCATCTGGCTAAAATGGAAGGAAGAACTGGAGAAGTGCAAACCAAAAGGCAGAGGCAACAGAGGCCCTTCTAGTAATCTAAGTGAGAAATGACAGTGGTCTGGATTAATTAAGGTAGTTCCAGTGGAGGTGGGAGAAGTGGGTAGTGAAGAGGAGAGGAGGCCTTCTCTATGCAAGGATAATTGACACTTGGAAGAGGCCACTGAGAGTGAAGCCATTTAATACAGGGACCATTTTTTCAAGTACACAAGGGAGTAAAAGACTTGATTGGAACTCAGCTTGAAAAATTCATCTAAAATTAGTTTTTAACCCCCTCTGTTTATGCTATCAATAATTACTTAGGTTATAATCACAATTATGAACTATTGTTTAAGATGAAGAATGAATCAAGAGTTTGGGGGGCATAATATTTCAACACACATTTTTTGGTAGCATGACAGTGACTTCTTTCACTTCGTGTTTAAGTTTAGCAGCAAGTTCATGATAAAGATCATTTTAAGAAAAATATTCAGGCTTTGTCAATTTTCTCAAAGGTCTCTTCCTTTGATATTCAGAACTATTTTCTTTTTGAAGTGCTATTATGTCATGTCTCCTATGAGTATTTTTTTTAGCTGTTAATTAGGTTAATTAGGCAAGTTTATCATTTGCCAAAGGCTCTGCCTGTATTTAGAACACTTTCCCCAGATCTTTTTGATTGACTTCATGAAATTCTGTATCCTTTACAAGATTTGCAATATGTCTTAGCAGCTGATTTGCTTTGAATTTATGATGTAATAAAGGTATTTATAATTGGCAAGGAATTTTTAAAACAGGAGTAATATTATAAATGGCAAGTTCATTGGTAAATATTTTTGTGTTATAATGACTTTTGCTTTTTTATGCAACCCATTGCATATGGGGAGTTGGGTAACAAACACTTGGATAACAAAACTATCCTGTAATTATCTGCCAGCTCTTCACCAGTGTACTGCCCCAGTGGGGAAATGTGAAACATGCTCTGCTCAGGGGGTAGGAAAATGGATAAGGTCTTCATCTTCTAGGACTAAATCCTTTGTGTACAGCAAAGATGCAACAGAGGAGAACATGAAATGCCTTCTTCAAATTTCTCTTCCATGCTTGCTCAGCTGAAGGCATTTTCTCAGCACTGCTCACATCAAAAGCCACAGGATTTGCTAAAAGGATCTCTGTCACTTTCTGGAAGGAAGCCCATATCTCGTTACCAATAAGAGAGCATCGTCTTACCCACTGATGTTTTCTGAAGGAAAAAAAAGAACTTATTTTCCTTCCTCAGTGGGAACATAAGGTTCTCTCCACCCACTCCCAGTCACCATAACTATCCCTAACCAAAAAGATCCAGGAAAATCCAGAATTATGTTATTGTCTTTGTCATCGTGAAGATTTAATTAACTGGATTCTGTCCATTGGTCCTGAATTTACAACATCGATAAAATCTTTTGATTGATGACTCATTGATTGAATAGCTAACTTACTAATTCCCTTCCTTCCACCTTTTCTTCCTGATTCTCTTGCATAAATATATATTGAGTACTATGGTATGCCAGGCACTATGCTGGGTGCTGGGACTCCAACACAGGCATCTTCCCAATACAATGGGAAGCATCATAGGGGAGTGATTGGATCTGATTTATGTTGATTGGAATATTTTCCTCACTCCAAATCTTTATTCTTGTCCTATAAGGCATGACTTGCAAATAAGTACTGATTTTCATAGAAAAGCCTAAAGAATACTAGCCCTAGCCAGACATTTTATTCTGCCTTCACTGTTTGAATTATTGTCCACTGTCCTTTGTTTGATGGGGATCTTTGTGAGCAGCAGCAGTTCCCAGGAGTAAGAGCTCAGACTGGAGTCACAGAAGTGGTTCTGAAGCCATCTCCCATGTGCATGGTACCCAGAGCATGGGAGGCACACAGGGCCCGATGGAAGCCTGGGAAAAGCTCAGGGTTTTTTTTAATATCACATCACGCCAACACTCCCTTTTCCCAGAGAAATCCCCAATACCCAGATCCACCCTCTCCATTCTTTTCCTGCCCAGACTATCAGTGTCTCGGCCTATCTTTTTCTGCTCCTGGGTCTTTTCCTTCCTTTCACACATATGTCTCTGTTTTTTTTAGAAAGCAATTCAGCTCTAACCTGGAAGTTCAAGTCTTGCATCCCCACACCCAATACTTAACAACATGATCTTCAAGTAGTAAAACAAAAACAAAATAAAAAATAACTGACCTTGTGGATAGCCAATGAAAGATACATTTGCAACCGTGGCTCCCGTGGCTCCTCTGCATTCATTCATTCATTCACTGAAATTGTGTATTGATGTCACTTCCCCTAAAAGCAGAGCCTGGAACAAGGGCTTTGATGCAGGAAGTTTTTTTTTTTTGTCCTTTTTGTGACCGGCCCACACCACGCTCCATCACACCAGCCATCCCTATATAGGATCCGAACCCACGGTGGGAGCGCCGCTGCGCTCCCAGCGCTGCACTCTCCCAGGTGCGCCACAGGCTCGGCCCAGGTTTTTTTTTTTTTAATTTAATTTTTTTAATTGGACATATTTGTGGGGTACAGCATTGACTATCAATACCTGTGTGCAGTATGTGATGTTCAAATTGGGATGATTAGTATATTCTTCATTATGTGGTGCAGGACATTTAACTGAGAGGTGATCTTGAGAAGTAGGATTAAAGGAGTAGGGAGAGAGTAGGGAGCAGAAAAAGCCAGAAAAGGTAGATTGTTGAGCTGGTTATTGCAGGGACAACTAAGGCTCAATCCCAAGGGTACCCTCTGGGGACTCATGCAGAATACCACTCAGAATTGCCCTACTGGGGGCTGGCCAGTTAGCTTACTTGGGAGAGTGTGGTGTTAATAACACCAGGGTCAACGGTTTGGATTCCTCTACTGGCCAGCCGCCAAAAAAAACAAAAACAAAAACAAAAACGAATTGTCCTTCTTAAGGCTGGGAGGGTGGGACACTTATTCCCCAACACCCTTCCCCTTCTGGTTGAGTGTTGCTCTGAGGGATGGTCACACTACTCTCTTCTAGGCTGCGTGAGCAAGCTCCCTGCAGAGGGACCCTCTAGGCAGGAGGGGAGAGGTAGGCAGGCATGGGCACTGTCCACCACAAGTGCGGCTGAAGTCTGAGGAGAGCTGAGGGGATGCAGCCTGGGACACAAAGAGCAGCCACTGCAAGTAACATTCATCACAGTTGTGTCGTCACCACTCATTCTTGCTTGTCTTCTCATGAAGTACTGAATTCCACAAGAACAAGGACGGTGATGGAGTTTGGATGTGTTGTCCCTGCCAAAACTCATCTGGAAATCTGATTCCCAATGTGGCAGTGCTGGAAGCTCTTTGAGTCATGGGAGAGGATCCCTCATGAATGGATTAATGCTCTCCCTGGGAGAGGGGGGATTAATGAGTGAGATCTCGCTCTATAAGTTCCTGCGAGAACTGTCTGTTTAAAAGACCCTGGCACCTCCCATCTCTCTCTTTTGCTTCCTCTCACCATGTGATCTGCTTGTACCCACTGGCTGTCTGCCGCTTTCTGCCATGAGTAGAAGCAGCCTGAGGCCCATGCCAGATGCAGCTGTCCCAGAATCGTAAGCCAAATGAACCTCTGTTCTCTTTAAATTACCCAGTCTCAGGTATTTCTGTTATAGCAACACAAACAGGCTAATACAGACGGTTTCTCCATCTCTGTTTTCCCAGTGCTTAGCACCATGTCAGATTCATGGGAGTCATTCAGGTTTCCTTTGCTGGATGAATGAAGGAACTCTGAGAAGAACATGGACTGAAGCCAGAACCCTGAGTTCTAGTCCCTGTGGGGTCACAAATTTCTATTGACCACGAATATGTCAAAACCTTTCTTTCAAGGGTCTGGTTGCTTATTAACTTATAAATTCCTATTAAAAATATCCAAGCATTATGGTAAAAAGAGAAAATTCCTCATCAGTGACTGACCCTCTAACTTCATGGCTCTCTCTAATTCTAGCTTCAGGTCCCTCTGAGATATGAAGATGAGCACTGTTGAGACACTAAGGGTGTGCTATAAAGTTGGTTACCTGAAAAATGTGTTGTTTTCCGTGAGTTACATGGCTTGGAAAACCTTCACTAACACCGTTACGTGAAGAGTGATAGAATGCTAATTTCCCACAGATTCATTATCACCATGAAATGAAATTTTGGAACACATCAGAGGTAAATATAACATGCAAATGTAGAATTCAACAATCTGAGTTTTGGTTGCCTCGTGTTTTTACACCTCTGTCAACAAGACCCTCATTAAAGACTTTTTCCCATTATTTTACTTAAAAGGAAAACTGAAGAGAATATTATAATATCCAGGATGAAGAAATGTCCTTTCCACTTAATCTTTTATAAAGGGAGCCCATCTGTATATACATGACTAATTAGGTTTTTTCCTACAGATCACAAACATTTATTGTGCTCAGCACTGTGCTAGGTCCTGGGGATTGTAGGGGCCAAAGGAAAAATTTCCTCTTCACCCCTGAAGGTTTGTTAAAAAGATAAACTGTCTACATTTAATTAATATGAAGAAAAGGCATAACAAATTTTATTTTAACATGCTGGAGAGGGGCAATGCACAGGGGAATTGCAAGAGAGTAATTTCCCAATCAATCTAATAGGGTACAAAAGCTTATACACCAGTCTTCAAAGGGAGAGGAGATGGGGGAGGTATAGGCTCCAAGAACAATGAATGGTCTGGGACCAGGTTTCTTTGGAGCTCTGAGAGAGGCAGCATCGCAGGTTAAAGAAGAAAGGCAGAAGTTAAAAAATTAAACAGAAACTGTGTAGTTATACAGATGAAAATATCTCAGGTAAACTATAATAGATAGTAGCCGAAGGAGGGACCTCAGAGGGACCCTGGCTGTTTGCATATTTTTCTCTACAGATGTAAATATCTTTCATTTAAAAATGGGAAAAAAAAAATATGTGAAAAAAAACCCTTCTAGCTCGTCTTCTCATCTTTTTTTCCCATTCCCCCCTCCCCGAATAAGCCATCTTGAAATATGTTAAAGAAATATATTTAAAAAAAAATATGTGAAAAAAAACCCTTCTAGCTCGTCTTCTCATCTTTTTTTTCCCATTCCCCCCTCCCCGAATAAGCCATCTTGAAATATGTTAAAGAAATATATTTTGAGCTGAAATATTTTGCTTTCTCACAGGATGCAGTCATGAAAACACTCATACTCAGTACCTGCTCTTGTAGAGTTTATAGTCTAGTGGAAGAGGACTATATTAATTTTCTTTTAATGAGTATAAAATTACATTCTAAAATACATGCTTCTGGAAAGGAAATGTGGTTTTATTCTAGCAAAATACAATGGAAATCATATGGTGTGAAATGCTGAAGAAGGTTTCCCTCCCAAAAGTGGGGTTTGAGTAGGAAGCTGAAGAATGAGTAAGTAAAGTGAATGGAGGAAGGCATGTGCAAAGGCCGGTGTCAAGAACAACAGGAGATCTGGGAAGAGCTGAAAGAATGCCAGAGTAGCTGGCTTGTCCAGAGCCAGGAGGAGTGTGGGGTGAGGGATGCTAGAGAGGTGGGCACAGGCCAGACTAGGCAGGCCCCTGGGACAGGCTACGGATTCTGGCCTAAGAAAAATGGGAAGTCATTGAACAGTTTCAGCAGGACCTGGTGACATGATCAGGTCTTTATATTTTATAAAAGGGCCTTTGTTTTCACATCCTTTTGTATTTTCTATAATTATATGAACAATTCAAGCAATAGCACTTATTTCTGCTTGAATTATCCTGATAATTGCACACACACACACACACACACACATACACACATACTGTTTTTCCAAAAGATGTCAGTTCAATTTGCTTCAGAATTATCAGTATCTCTCACTCTCATTTGGGTAACATTTAGTTTGTACTTCTGGACACTGACTGTATTTACCCAATAACTCATTCAATGCTGGGGTGTCGTGGGGAATGAACAGAGAGTCCTATTCCTGCATATGAAGTGTGCAAGTGAAATTGCCCTATTCTTTTGGAAATTGTGAGAGCAACAGCCATTGCATCTACAAGATGGGTCGAAATGAATTGTCTGGTGGCATCTGTGGGGCCTCCCTAAACTATGTCTGTTGCATCCATTACCTTCCCCAAATTTCTTAGCATATCCAAAAATGGATAAAGTTGCTTTGACAGGCTCTATTTTTTATGAACCTCTTTGGCTATTACTTACTATGTTATTTTCCTCAAGGTGCTCATGGACTGATTTATGATTTCATTTAGGGTTTTGACTGTTAGTTTGGATATGCTAACTAGCCCACCTTTTCCCGGATCTGCTTTTGGCTGCTTTATCTCCAACACTAAATCAGCCTGCTTAAATCTCCCTGGTACATAAGTCTCTACGACAAACACTAGTATTGGAGGTACGTCCTGCCTTAGCCGCTCCATCAAATATGTTCAAATGAATTTCACTCAGCTCTGCTGATTTATAAATATTTAAATTGTATAAGTATTCTTTTACCTGCCTCTTATTAATTCTGTTTCTTGTATTCCCAGACTCATTAATATTTATCTTACTGAGCTCCTGCTTCCTTCATTCTTCGTGCTAAAGGCTGAGACAAAACAGTAGCTCCATAGTCACTCTTCCTTGCATCTTTCATTATATGCTCTAGCCCCTGGTTTACCAAAAGAAGTCTTTGTTTTCTTGGGCATGATGTCTATTGTAGTTTTAGAAGTCTTTGCCATTGTTTCTTGCTTCTTTTGCTTCTCTTATTCTTCTGGAGTTATATTTTCTTCGTACTGAGTATTCTTTTCCCCAAACTCTACGCAATTAGATTTTTGCTTCCCCTCACCCCCCGCCCCAAAGGAATCATTTATGCTTTAAGCCTCATCTATCGGATTATTCTTGTTGGTTATAGAACAGCACCCAGCAGCCACATGTGTCTTCTTTTTCTAGAGGATGTACTTGAATGTCCACTCCTATGTTTTTCCTTTCAGTAGAACAACACAAATGATAATCATTTAGTTCCTGAAAGATGGCTGGATGCAGTCCATTCATTTCAGAGCATGTCCAGAAAAGTGATGTGAAACAAACAGCAGGTGAATATGAAACCAAGACAAGGGATTTCCAATAATAAATACAAAAAATAATAAAAAGATTCCTGGAAGAGTCCAGGAATCCACCTCATCAAAAACACTGAAAATTCTAATGTGTTTTCAAAAGAGTACATACGGGCCGGCCCGGTGGCGCACTGCTACAGTGTACCGCTTGGGAGCGCGGCGGTGCTCCCGCCGAGGGTTCGGATCCCACATACAGACCGGCCGCTCACTGGCTGAGCGAGGTGCGGGCGTGACACCGAGGGTTGCGATCCCGTTGCCGATCCCGTTGCCGGTCCCGGTCCGGTACGGGCACGACACTGAGGGTTGCGATCCGTTCCCGGACATGAAAAAAGACAAAAAAAAAAAAAAGAGTACATACTGTATACCACAAGAAAAAAAGAAAAGAGTACGCACTGTACTGTTACATTTATACAAGATTCAAGAATAGGCAAAACTGAACTGTAGTGACAGAAGTCAGAGGAGTGGTTCTCTTTGGGGAGGAGTATTGGCTGGAAAGAGCCTGAAGATGCTGGAAATGTTTTGTATCTTAATCTATGTCGTGGGTTTGTGGGTGTGTACATATGTATATATGTACAAGTTCGTCATTGAACAGTGTCCCTATGATTGGTGTGTTTTAAAAATAATTAGTACATTTTACTGCATGTATTGTACTTCAATTAAAAAGTAAAACAAAACAAAACCAAAAAAATGAATATGTTTACAAAGTCACTTGCTAGACACTGTAGTAAATATTTTTAGTAGCTATGGACTAAGTCTGAGGCTATCTGAAATCCTATTATTTTTAAAATTTAGTATATACCCATATGTTTATTTCATTAGACACACTTACCTGTTCAGTAGGCTGACGGAATGGGAATGCTCATGGCTACTGTTCTCCGAGGGGCTGCAGTGTGGTAGGCATTATACCCACAGTTTGTTATCTCAGTGCAGGCAAGTGTTATTATTCCCACTTTCCACATGAGGATGCAGATTCAGAGAGATCTCAAACATTTGCCAAAAAGCATATACCTAAAGAGAAGAAATTAGAGATTTAAAATCAGGTTTCTAAAACTCCAAAGTCTGTGATATACTTTTTCCCATTCTATGTGGCATCAAGGAATCCTAGATGATTATGTTAGTATTTATTAGTCTTTTTGCTATAGGCAAGGTACTCTGCTATGTGTAGCTTTCAAATATTCCTCCTATCTCTTGTTTTAGGAAATAAGTGAGTGTAGATACATTGAAATGAGGTATAAATAATATTAGCTGATATATATGTGGTATATAGGATGCGTCTGGTTCTATTCCAAAAGCACCACATAATTTAACAAGCACAGGAAGTCTGTGAGGTAAAAAAATAACTATTTCCCCCAATTTACAGATGAGGACACTGAGACTCAGAAAGGTTAACAGATTGAATAGCTAGTAAATTTCAACCTCTGGTCGTCTGACTTCAGAGCTCACATCTTTTACTAGCCCATTATAGTGCATATTAATAATTTTTGAGAAATGTAAATGAAAGTAGACTGATCAATTTTTTAAAATCTGAAAACAATTTATAAGAACAATAGACGTGAGTAAAAGGGATATTTATGAGATTTGCATCCATTATTAAGATGAATTTGAGAAACTGTATTGGTTTATTGGATCTTTTCTGTTGTTTAGAAAGCTTATGAGCTGATGAGTTTGGTGACTGCATGGTATCAGGTACTTTTGTAAGAGGTCATGCAATTGATGCCAGTGTTTGAAAGCTGAGGTTCCCGGCTCTGCCAGTCACCTGTCTATAGACTTGTCATCTAAGATGACAGGTCCAAGATATCCATTCCTCTCTCTGGACTTGCTTTCATGATGATATCTGGCACTTCTGTAACTGTCCTGGATCAATTCACTCTAGTTCTGTTATTTTAAAGGTATTTTCTTATGTGTAATAAAATCTATTTATAAACTTAGGGTCAAATATTATCTCTATGGAGACAACTGTTAATGTGGATGTTTTTGGTCCCCAGAGAATTTTTGTACAATTTCATACACTATCAGATTATCATATTCTCTTGTTACTTGTGTCTTTATTTTTTGCCATTTTTCTTCAGACAGATCTTAAGCTTATCATCATAGAAGACTCCCCCCCCCTGCTTTTTATTACTAACAGAAAAGTTGCAAGAATAGCATAAGAATCAACCTTACGCTCTTCACCTAGATTTTTCAAATGTCAACATTTTGTCGTTTGCTTCCTTTATTTCTATGTACATATGCATGTATAAATGTGTATGTGTGTGTATATGTGTGTATGTATATAACCTTTTTGAACCATTTGAGAATTAGTTGCTGACGTTGTGTGTAGCAAGTACTTCAGCAGTCATCTCCTAAGAATAAGGTGATTCTCCTACATAACCACAATATAATGATTATATTTGGGGCATTTAACCTTAATTTAAGATTATTATCTAATATATACTGTCCATATTAAAATTTCCATAATAATATCCTTTATAACTGCTTTTTTTTCCAATCTAGTATTCAATTGAGCATCTTACCTTGTATTTGGTTATTGTGTCTGTTTAGTTTACTTTAATCTAGGAAAGTTCCTCAGATTTTTTAGTGTTTCATGAATCAGGGTCTTTGTTTAAAACATCTTCATTGAGCCTCCAGAGTTTCGAGAATGATTCTAGGTACAACCACTGATCAAACAGCTGATTTGTTTCGTAGATTATTCCATTTAGTCCTGCAGGAGTAAAATATTTAAGTAATTTTTGTGCACTCCAGAAAAGATGGAAATAACTTTAAAATATACTTTAGAAATCAGTGGTTCTCTGTCGTTCATCCAGTAATCATGTTAGCTAGACTCAAAGAGCACAGAGAAGAGAGAGCTTCCATCTGAAAATCCATTTCAGTTATAGATGATGTGGGGGTTTTGTGACATCCTGGGTTTCAGAAAGAAAGACAAGTTCCAGCTAGTCCCTTTATTGCTAAAGTCTGCTGAACTGTCAGAAATCAGGGACACCACAAAAGGCATGCTGGGGAGGAAAACAAGTTGAAATGCAAAGCGTGAGTAATAATAAAATGTTATTCTTCCAAAAGTTACTGTTGTGCACGTTTCTATCCCTGTCATTCACGATTTGTTTTGATACCAGGATTAGCCTTCTAAGAAAGCAACTGGAGCTTCCTTGTAAAGCAAAGAAATTAGCAATTGTTCAGTGACTGAAAGGACAGTTGTGTGACAAGTTGCCATAACAACATGATGAGGCCGTTCGTGTGGCTTAATTTCAGTCACATTGAATTTGGCTTGACGTTGTGTTTTAAAAGACGAGTCAATATTTTAGGGGTTTTGAAGAAAAGATGTAAATATGAATTGTATGGACTGAGTCCTTTTCTGAATGCAAGTCTGCCAGTAGGAGAGTTTCCAATTTACTCTCCTATTCTCAAGCTAACAGAAGTATTTCTCTATCAAGCAACACTTAAATGCTTTCTGGAAATCTACTTTCACCACACAGAGAATTTGATAAACTATCAGGTTACATATTGCCATTAAGCAAATCAATATTGGGACCATCATCCATTAACAAATTAGTAGGAAACCCGAGTGCGTATTCTCCAAATGTTAAAGGCAATATCAGCTACGAGCATTTTAAAAGACGAGTCATTCTTTGGCTGAAATAGAAAACCACTTTCAGGATAAAATTTTTCTATTTTTACTTTTTTGAGAAAAATATTTTAGTAGCTGATATTTGTTGAGTGCTTTCAGGTACACTGTATAATTGATGTTGTTTATGTGTATTCTTTCATTTAATCCCCACAGCAAACCAATGAGGTAGGAATTTATAATATCATCTTTACAGAGAAGAATGCTTAAGTTCAGAAAAGTTAAATAACACATTTGGTAAGTATTGAAGGTGGGATCCAATCCCAGAGCTATCTGAGCGGGAATCCAGATCAGTTTCTGATTCAGTAGATGTGAGTGGAGCCTGAGATTCTGCATGTCTAATAATTCCCCAGAGATGCTGATGCTGCTGGTCTAGGGGCCATAGTTTGAGTAGCATGGTTCTACTGATTCAGTAGATGTGAGTGGAGCCTGAGATTCTGCATGTCTAGTAATTCCCCAGAGATGCTGATGCTGCTGGTCTAGGGGCCATAGTTTGAGTAGCATGGTTCTAATCTACTATACGGTCCCGTGCTTGATTATTATATGGACCCTTTGTACAGGAGAAAACTGGAAGACCTGCAGAAAAACATCAGAGGATTTTAATTGCAAAAATGCCAGTGATAGTCTATAGTATAATTCTATCAAACTGTCTTTCAATTAGGAAATATCACAGCAAAAGTTAAGTTTTCTTTTCGTAACTGATAACATTTTTTAGATTTATTATTTAAGTGACAATATAAAATACTTGTAACATATCGCAAACTGCAACATAAAGTCTATGAACTCTTGGCAGTGGGGTAGTGGGGGGGGGGGGGGGCCTATGAAACCCAAAATTGAGAAATGGTACATTACATGTTACATGGCAGTTTGTGAATCAGTTGCACTGAATAATCACATTTATGAAGTAGCTATTCTTCAAGTTTTGCTGGTTGTGGCTACATTGGTAAAAAGAAAGACTATTATTCAGAAAAATTTCCATTGATCATGATTCTTTCCAAGCAGTTAGATTACTTGTAAAACAAATTTATATAATTTTCATTATATGCTTTCTTTCATCAGTATTTAAGTAGATACTACTACAGATTGAATTAGAAGGCAAGTTTTTCCATTTTTGATATTCTGTTTAGAACGCATTATTCCTGTAAAATTCTAGGAAAGAAATGCTTATGCCTTTACTGATTTGTTAGGTTACAGATGATGGATGGTACTCTGTAAATGAAGGAAGTAGATTTGACTCTGATAGACTGGTTGTTATGCAAACTTATGTAATTGATATTTTAACTTTGGGGATTGGCTCATTCAGTAAAAATGTTTACTTGAGGAAGAGAGGCCAGAGAGCGGAGAGGGAAGGGATCCTGAGGTGTAGGAATGTGTACATCTCAATCTTTTTCACCCATAACATCTCGATGCAGCATAGTATTTTGGTTAAAAGATTGGTTCTAGAGGGCTGGCTAGTTAGCTCAGTTGGTTAGAGCACCTCCTTGTAACACCATAGTCCAGGGTTCGGATCTCTGTACCCAGCCCTGTACCCAGATTGGTTCTGGAATCACATGGATTCCAGATTCCAATCTGAAATTCTGGAACCAATCTGGAATCAGATGGATTCCAGTCTGGAACCAATCTGGAATCAGATGGATTCCAGTCTGGAATTCCAGAACCAGTCTGGATTCTGGAATCTGATGCACTTAAATTTGAATTTTGACGGACACTGATCAGCTGTGTGGCCTCGGATGAGTCACACTGGCCTCACTGACCTCTTTGGAAAAGGAAGAGTAACAGTAGCAGACACTGTCAGTGCCTCCCCAAACCCTTCTCACTGTCAGGATCATCAGCTGCCAGTGTGCTTTCTCTTCCCCCAGCCCTTAACCAATGACAGCCAGGTGTGGCTTCCTTGCCCTGATCAGGACAGCTCTGAGGTGTGCTGAACCTACACTTTAGTGTGCATCAGAATCTCGGGAGGGCGTGTAAAAATACAACATGCTAGGCCTCACCCCAGAGTTTCTTGTTCAGCAGGTCTGGGGCGGGGCTTGAGAATTTGCCCTTCTAGCAAATTCCCAGGTGATGCCGACCAGTGCTGCTAATCTGGGACTATACTTTGAGAACCACTGCCTACATGCTCTCCAGAGTTTCCCTAAATAAAACTTTGCTTATATGACACCCATGCTTGACTTCCTTTCTTTCCTTCCACCTTTCCCACTTTCTTACTTCTTTCCCCATTTCCACCAGTCATGGGAACACTTCCACCCAAATTCTGAGTTTGGGACCCCCAAACTAAGATAAGGGCTTGCCTCATAGAGGTGTTCTGAGGATAAAGTAAGCTAACTCTCGTTATTAAAACTTACTCCCCTCCTCTGAAAATCACCAGTCTTGCAGATCTTCCCACCACCCAAGATGATTTTACTATATTTCATATAGGTATATATTATAGGATGATATGTAATTTGTATTTTTCCAAATAATATATATATATATATATACATAATATATATATATATAT
>NW_007730577.1:34264-39326 GCF_000696425.1 Galeopterus variegatus
TATATATATATATAGTTCAAACTCCTCCTGTAGATGTGATATCTCTTCCCAGGGGGAGCTGTCCCAACCCTAGCCCCTCTTGGGAATCACTAAGGTACAACGCCCTGGGTCTTCCTTTCCTTTAGAAAGGAAGAATGATGCCTTTGTTGGTGTGCAGGGGTGTGTGCCTGGACAGGGAGTAGTGTTTAGCTACGGAGTTTGCCTGAAGGCAGGGAAACAGGATGGGTTGTGGTTGCCATCTCTCCAGAAGTGGTAAACTGGGACATTGGGGGCCATGGCACTGGTTATCTGCAATTTGTAAACCAAACTGCTATAGCGGGTATAACCCCCCATCTATAATCCCAGAGATGGAAGAATAATTGTATTTCTTAATTTTCTTAAATCCTTCTTTATGTTTTCTCTTTCTGTGAGGGTGGGTCTAATTTCAGCGTGGCCATTATTGGGACACTTTTGATCCCCATGTTACCTCCCCACCCCCCACCTAAGGTGCTGTGCCGAGGTCTCTAGTGTCTCACATGGTCCCAAGAAGAGCATGTGGATACTGTGAAGACACCCATTCTGTCAGGCTGCATGACTTTCTTGTGCTTGGGGTGCTGGAAGAAGGGTGGAGGTAGACCCTGGTGCCTAGCTTCCAGCCTGCATAGGAGCACACCAGCATAGTCCCCTCTGAGGTTTCAGTGCCTCCAGAATGCTGCCATGGTAGGCCTCAGGTCTTGGCTATTTAGAGGATCCCCCAACCTTTGTCTTCTTCCCTGTTTTCCCGGAGAAATTTCTCCCTCTCCTCTCCTACATCCCTTGAAGTACTTTTCCCTTTCCCCACCAGCTCCAGAACACCCATAACTTTTTCAGTGACTCTGGGTCTCCATGTGAGACAGGAATGGCTGCCATCTTCAGATCTCCCTGAGGCAAAGAAGCCCAAACCCTGGCTCTCTGTTTGAAATGAGGATCATAAAAATGTAGTAAGAGCCTACAGAAGTGAATACTATCCCCAAAGTACCCTGCAATTTTGCATCTGATTGGTAGCTTCATTCTTTTGCTTGTTTATCAAGTGCCCACTGTATGCCAGGGAAAGCATTGGGCACAAGGGGCACAGGAACGAGCCAGGCACATGCCTGTTGAAGATTTTGTGACTTCTTCAAGAATGCTCTGCCCCACCTAGTATGGTTAATTTTATGGGTCAACTTGGCTAGGCCTCAGTACTCAGATAATTGGTCAAACACTAATCTAGATGTTGCTGTGAAGGTACTTTTTAGATGAGATTGACATTTAAATCAGTAGACATTGAGTAAAGCAGACTACTCTCCATAATGTGGGTGGGCCTCACTCAATCAAATGAAGGTCTTAAGAAAAGATTGACATCCCCAAAAGCCATTCTGCTTCCAGACTGCCTGTGGATGCTGCAACATCACCTCTTACCTGGGTCTTCAATCTGCCACCTACCCTGCAGATTTTGGACTTGCCATCCTCTGCAATCACATGAGCCAATTCCTTAGAATAAATCTCTTTCTGTATACATCCTCTTGCTTCTTTTTCTCTGAAGAACCTTGATATATTTATCACCCAACCCCCTATTTTTTAGAGCCCGATCCCAACTAGGTTAGGCAGGCTTTTATATCTCAATAGGGCAAGGCAGAAGAAGGGGCATGAGTGTGGCCTGTACATCCTTCCAAGTCCCCAAATAGGGCCTTATATCTGTACCCATGCAACTGAATCTTTGCTTCACTTTCAGAGCTGTGTGTGTTGCTCAATCTTTCAACACGGCTGATTCTCAAGGGACGAGGAGGTTGATTCAGTACACTCTCCTTAAAAAGGCAATCTAGTAAGAATTTTAACATGGTTGGAGTAAAGAGATTTCTAGTTAATTATGTTAACTAGAATGTGTCATTCGTGGAGCAATCCGGTTAATCCATTCCTTAATATATTTTGAAAAATATTCACGAGGGACTTTGAGAATGTTGAAAGGAAATTCTACTTTTGAAAGCACAAGAGCTAAGTAATAAGCATAAGTCTTCCACTGTGACCATGTTTATACAGTCTTCTAAAAATCTAACCAATTTCTTTCATTTCAGATTTTATTCTAATAGCACAAATTTATCATTTGTTTTCAAGACTAATTTTCCAGCTCTTTTTCTCCACAACTGATATAAACTACATTGGAATGGTTTGCATTTCAAGGAGTGTAGAATTGTTTAATATTTTCTTCAGAGGCAACATTTTTGCTTAGGTAAACTTGTTGAATTTTTATGCATCTTAACAATCCAACACCCACTTATTTGGATTTCACACAGTGTAGTTAGCACTTTGACTAATGTATTTCCTAGCTCTTTTAAAAAATTCTGTATTTTTGATGTCTAACTTAGATTAAAATAGGATTCACTTTATGTTAAGTTAATATAGCTTAATAGAATATGATGTTTGCTCAGTGGGAAGAAGAAATCTTGCTCATCTTTTAATTTCTTGTTGAGCTGTGTACAGTTTCAATAAAATACGTCAAAATTTACTTGGAGAAAAAAATACCCCTATACAGCCTGCATTTATTTCCAGGACAGTTACCAGAGTATTGCTGAATTTAGTGGGTTGTCACGACTACTGTTACTTATTACTGACTTTCATCAGTATTTTCTGCATGGGCTATCATGGAAATGGGTCTCTAGATTTTAGATGCCAACAGTATGAAGTTAATATCTGCTTATTGATGGCCATGTGTAGAGTTTTAAAAAATGCTGGCTGGTCTATGTCATAATCACAGAGGCAACAGTGGTGAAATGCAGTGCAGGAGGAAAAAAGATTATGTCTCAGGTTGAACAGAAGCAGCTCAGTGAGGTGCTACTAAAGTGAATATAGGTTCTCCTAGGAAATAACAAAAAGATCAAGAGGTAAGAGAGGATGCCACATTTATGATAGAGCAAAGATATCTGTTTTATATTCCCAGTCATCCTGGATTATTTGTTTTAGGATAACACGCTTTTTATGGAAGCCTTGAAGCTAAATACAAAGCAAACTACAGTTCCCATGCATCTCTGTTCCGGGCAGCCTCTCCAGTCCCCCTTGGCACTGAGCATTCATTTTCCTAAGCACTTAGCTCAGTGACAGAGTGAGGCAAAACTGGTGAAGACAAGAGAAATATTGAAATCTGTGCCTCTGTGAAAGATTATGGAGAGAAAAAAACACATATTTAGGTTTTCTACGTTTTAAGGCATTGAGCTTAAACAAGAAAAGAGAGCTCTTCCAACAGGCATGAACTAGGTATACAACAGGTGCTCTTGACAGACTCTACTTGGCTTTCTTTTAAAAGTAAGGTTGAGTTGGAGGAACAAATTAATTAAAATACACATATAGACACTTTCTTTGCTTCACATATTTAAATTTGCTTTCCTCTTTTAATAAGGAAGTAAAAGGTGGTTTTGGCTAAAAGGAAAGAATGTATTTTGGGCCAAATGTGTTTGGTTATACCCCATAGTCTGCTTTGCAAAAAACATCGTAATCATAATTTTCATATGTAATGAGTGATCTGTTGTGAGAGAAAAGTGTTATGATGTTGGGAATGGAAAACAGAGTCCCTGGCAAGTCAAAATTCTTTATTCATTTCACATTACAAAACACTTTTCCTCATTATTTCTCCCTACCCTTTTCTTCTGTTAAATTCTAAAACTCTTAAGTTTCTAGCCCTACTTTCAGATCAACATGACATAATGTGGAGTATGAGACTTCCACCTTCCTCAAATCAATCACAGTTTCTAATGTCAGGGAAGGAAAATTTTTTAATCTACCCTTTTATGTTATTTACCCGAAGACCTGCAAATTAAAAGGACAAAAGACAGATCAACAGGAGAAAAAAGCGTTTATTCCTATGCACACAGAGTTTACAAAAAAGTAGCTCAATAAGTGATAAATGGTTAAAGTTAAAGACTTATATACCTAATTAAGTAGGGAAAAGGGCGGGGAAAGCCCTCTATGAAAGGAACAAATGGGGTTCTTTAGGAAAGACAAATGGGTTTTTAGAAGAACAGATGGAAGATAAGAAAGTTTGTGATGATGCTGTTCATGCAGGTGTGAGTGGTCTTTCCAGTTTCTTCATTGCCATAAAACTGCCCCAGAGAGGGGATATATAATAGGGTTACTCTTGGTCTCCTTCCTGGGAATGAAAGCTGCCCGGAGAGGAAATTTATGGCAGTCTCATTTCTCAGAAGTATCTGCTTATAGTCAGGTAAGAGGAGCTCTAAGAAGGCTTCTTTCTGCATCTGTTAAATCCCAAATGTCTTCGGCTCAAAATAATCTTTATATCATCTCTGGAGTTCTAAGTGGTTCCCCACACTAACCTTAAGTTTTACTGCTCATCATTTAAAAAAATATTGCATTAAAACATTATGTATCTTGATACTGAGTTTTTGGCACCTCCTAAGATTTTGCTCCTAAGGTGAGAAGCTTGCTTGTCTGACCGCGTCCTGCTATTTTCCTGCTTGTCAACAGCCTTTGAGAAGAAAGCTCCATATATTGAAAGAGGGTATTTATTCACCAGCCATCTCTTTGGTTCTCTTTGAGGATTCCTCTTGGATGCATTAAATTCCTGGCATTTCTGAATGCCTTGCTCTAGGATTATGCAAGCTTCCCTAATATGGGAGAAAACTTCCAGGTGGAGAAGGAGAGTGGCTGCAGGGAACATGAGGTGGGAAGCTATTGGCATGCCTGGGAATTGGACACTGCAGCTGAGGTGGGCGAATGAGGGAGAACACAGTGAGGGGACACCGAGCAGGCCAAGATCTGGATGCCTTGTCTTATTAACATGAGGTGGGAAGCTATTGGCATGCCTGGGAATTGGACACTGCAGCTGAGGTGGGCAAATGAGGGAGAACACAGTGAGGGGACACCGAGCAGGCCAAGATCTGGATGCCTTGTCTTATTGAATCTTCCCAGTAATGCCATGAGGTAGGTACTTGTCAGTCAGGAGTAGGTTAAGGCAAGTGAGTGCCAAAAAACTCAGTCATCAAGATAAATAATGGGCCGGCCTGGTGGCGCGCTGGAGAGTGCGCCGCTTGCGAGTGCGGCGGCGCTCCCGCCGAGG
>NW_007730577.1:40291-46227 GCF_000696425.1 Galeopterus variegatus
ACGGGCGCAACACCGAGGGGTGCAATCCCGTTGCCAGTCCCTGGTACGGGCGCAACACCGAGGGTTGCGATCCCGTTACTGGTCAGTAAAAAAGACAAAAAGGAAAAAAAAAAAAGATAAATAATATTTTCATGGAAAATGCAAAATTAATGCAAAAATTCCTGCTAAACAAAACATCAACATTTTAAATAAAGAGAGATTCCAATCCTGTACTTGCACGACCCAACCTCACTCACCTTACCCTAATGTTGGTTCAGGTCCAATAAAACCTTATTTACAAAAGTAGGTTGCTGTAGATGACCAATTTGATTTTCTAAAAAATATTGTATGAAAATATGATTTATCTTGACTATAAATTATCATGAGTGTGTGGCACCCTCTTAAATTTTGCTTCTGAGGCTAGCACCTCACTTGCCTCACCTCGCCCTGGTCCTCATATTATCTGAATTTTTCAGATGAAGAAACTGAGGTTCGGACACATGACATGGATTGTTCTAAGTCACCTGAGTGACCCCAGATGACTCCAGAGTAAGCTCTATCAATCACCAATGCAGTCATCTTTCCCAGTCACTGGCCTTTTCTTGGCTATGTCAGGATAGTGTATGTATGAGTCAGGGCTCTCTAGATAACAGATTGTTCTAAGTCACCTGAGTGACCCCAGATGACTCCAGAGTAAGCTCTATCAATCACCAATGCAGACATCTTTCCCAATCACTGGCCTTTTCTTGGCTATGTCAGGATAGTGTATGTATGAGTCAGGGCTCTCTAGATAAACAGAAACAATTGCTGGGAAGTGGGGGGGGCTGGTGTGGCAAGGAGAGGATTTATTAGGAGAATCGGCCCATGGGATTATGGAGGCTGAGAAGTCCCTCAATATGTCATATGCAAGCTGAAAAACCAGGGAAGCTTGTAGTGTGGCTCAGCCCAAGTCTGAAGGCCTCAGAACCAGGGGGGCTGATGGTGTAACTCTCAGTCCAAGGCCAAAGGCTGGAGGACCTGGAGCTGTAAGGTTCAAGGGCAAGAGAAGAAGGGTATCCCAGCTCCAGAGGGAGAGAGAGAGAGAAAGAGATAGTGTGAATTAACCTTTCCTCTGCCTTTTTATTCTATCTGAGTCCTCAACAGATTGGATGATGCCTGCCCACCTTGGGTGAGGGTGGATCTTCCTTACTCAGTCCACTGATTCAAATGCCAATCTCTTCTAGAAACATTCTTGAAGACATACCCAGAAATAATGCTTTACCAGCTATCTCTTAATCCAGTCCAGCTGAAACCTAAAATCAACCACCATAGTGTAAAAATGATACACAGTTCCCCAATCTACCCACCCTCCTAAGCTTTTACTTTATTTGGGTAAATTTGTGAGTATTAGATATATAGCTTTGAAAGAAAAAGTATAGCAGAGTTAAAATGATAAATAAATTCTAACCTCTGGCTGCTTATTCCACTACACATAGATACAGCAAACTGAAAACTTGCCAACTATATGAAGATCTATTGACATGCTGCAGCTGCATGTGTTTATTTCATAAAGGTAGAGTAAAACCTGGGAGTATGTGTGTGCTGCAAAAAGAAAAGTTGGACATTTTATAATTTTTCAATATCTAATAATTGCACATGAATGTACCTGATTTTCCATTAGCTAAATGGGGTTGCCAAAAAGAACTAATGAATATTGCATGGTCGAGTTCTGTCACTTTTTAAAGGAGGGACTAGCAATGAAATCATTTCTTTTAATACAGAGACAAAGACAAGTGACTTTGGAATTTAATGAAAGGCACCAGATTGGAAAGCTTGCTACTGCAGCCTCGCCTCCTCTCCACATGGATTTGCAGAAGGCTTTCAATATGGGTTTTGTTGATTGACTGACAGCCCAACTGACAGCCAGTTAGGTGCAAAGCTTTAGGATACAAAGCAGGTAAAGTGTACAGGTTGGCACAATGCACCTTATAACACACCCAGCTCTTTTGCTTTGGGTCCTTACAAATGGTAAAAGTGTGGGCCAGGTTTTTCCCTTTTGAAAATGTCAGCAATGCTGCTGTGAAATTCCAATAGTCTTGGAGAGAACTCTTCTGGAATTTCTGGTTTGGCTATTTTCATGACAAGACTTACTATTGGTGGTCACCAATTCTCTTCTTTGTTATTGATCATGACATATCTTTGTTTCCCTGATGATGGGTATGAAAACATTTTTCTCTTAACATTCATGCAGTGATATTTTTATGTTGCCCATTTAGATGAGCATTTATGAGTATTTGCCCCTTTACTTAAAATAGTTCTACAGTCTCCTAAGACAACTGCTTTTGTCATGTCTCTGTTTGAGATCCCAAGGCAAACAGATGTCCATTGGCTGACCCCAGGTTATGTTTAAGACTCAGCTTCTTAGAAGTGGGTCAGCCTACAGTCATTATCAAGTTTCTAAAATTAATTTGAAATGTTGGCCATTAAAAAGACAGAGAATAAATGAATCTTAATGCATTTTAGGAGCATAAAATTAGAATTGTGTGGCTTGACTGACAGCAGTCTAATGTTATTAGCAATTATCTGGTTAAAAAAGGGAGGGGGGCATGTTTCTTTGAAGTCATAATCTTCATTTTTGTACTTAGTAAATTATTAACCATTCTATTAGAAAAATAATGAGGAGCTGCAGATTAAATGGCAAAGGCATAGTTAGTAAAAAATGCCATTTGATAATTTTGACCTTGGGAATATATGGGTATGGATTAGAAATAGACATCTTAGTTCTTTACTGCAACATGAGGTAGTCCTGGCCCTAAACTCAATACAAGAACAGTAAGACTGTTCTATAGCCTAGTATTAAGGATCATTTTAGTCAGGGTTCTCCAGAGAGACAGAATCAATAGCATATGTATATAAACGTATCGGAGGGGACTTATTAAGGGAATTGGCTCGTGTGATTATGAAGGCTGAGAAGTCCCACAATAGGCCATCTGCAAACTGGATGCTGGTAGCATGGCTCAGTCCAAGTCCGGAAGCCTCAGAACAGGGAAACCGATGGTGTGATTCTCAGTTCCAGGCAAAAGGCCTGACAGCTGGAGATGCCACTGGTGTAAGTCCTGGAACACAAAGGCTGAAAAGCCTTGAGTTCTGATGTCCTCGAGATCAGAGTGTATTCCAGGTCCAGTGGACAGAAAGAATGATTCAACTTTTCCTCCATTTTTGTTCTCTCTGGGCCCCCAGTGGATTGGATGGTGCCAACTCATATTGATAACTGATCTTTCCCACCTAGTCCACACAAGCCCACATGCTAATCTCATCTGGAAACACCCTCAAAGACACACCCAAAAAGATTGCTTTACCAGGTTTCTCAGTATTCCTTAATCTAGTCAAGTTGACGCCGAGAATGAACTATCATGAGTTCATTATAAATGTATGAAAAGTGTCAGAATCAATTTAATTAAATTCAAGAAGTATCTGCTGAAGGACTACTGTGGACAGAATATTGTGCTATGACCTTGAGAACAAACAGAATATAAGAGCTGGTCATTACCAATGGGGAAACAAACAAGTATGTAGTAGATGTGTAATTTTCTAAGGGTGCACTATATATGGGTCAAGTGAAGTGCTAAATTGTTTATTGGAGATAATTTGAGAACATGATGTTTTTAAAATGTGTGAATTGTGATATTCATCAGTTAATGGGGTTTAAATGAAAATTAGAGCCAATCAGGAAATACTGTATGAGTGTGAGCAATGAGTAGGGCATGTGCTAGTTATTATTGGAGGGGCTGGTTGAGTATAAATAGTTTCCTGCCCCAGTTAGTTTGCAATCTACTACTTTCTGTAGTTCCTTCTCCATCCCTCTTTCAGCTACCTTTTCTCTCTGGGCATTCAATATTGACGATCCTCAAAACTCAGTTCTGAGCCATCTCTTCTCAGTCTTTCTGTGTCTGGAAAATCTCATCCATTCTTGTGGCCTCAATAAGTAGGTATTTCACAATTTTACATTTTCAGTCTAGATCACTCCTCTGGCTCCAAACTCATATACCCAACTGCTCATTGACATTGCTTCTTAGATGTCTCAAGGGATTTAAAAAATAAAAAAGCATATGCACAAAACTGGGGTTTTGATTTAATTTCCTTCTGTATTTAATCTCCTTCCAATGTTTCCAAGCTCTGGAAATGGCCCTGATGTAGATGCAGGCTGGAGAGCTGGAGGTCATCTCTGATGCTGTTGTCCTCACTACGCTATTCAATTCATCATCAATGCCTGGCAATTTTGCTTCCTAAATATCTCACAGATGCAACCACTTCTCTCCACCATAGTGCAGTCTATGTCCTGTTCCTTTGTGACCTTCTCTCATGGAATCTCATTACTTCCTTTCATAGCCCCTAGTCGATATTTAGCAGTAGTTGCATCAGGCATGGCTCAGTTGCTTACTCATCATTCATTTTCACCTTTTTCCTTAGTAACAAAACCCGAATTTTGTTCAGGTAGCCACCCCTTCCTACGTGACTCAGGGGAGTGTTGAAAGGTGGGCACATATCTCAGTTTGGGTCAATGAAACAAAAGGGGATGTGTGCTGGGTGGCTTTGGAGATAGTATTGCTCACTGTTAAGAAGAAAATTCGGAAGGAAACGGTCCGTCTTCTGCCTCTCCTGACCAGGATGAGCTGCCTGGAACAGCTGCAGTCATCCTGATGCCAGCCTGGGGATGGAGCCCACAGGAGGAGGAGGTGGCTTGAGACACCTGCAAGCCAAGGGAGCCACCTTACTGCAAAATTTCCCAGGAGAGGTGACAAATACCCATATTGTTTTTGCCAATTTGAGGCGAAGATTTTCTGTTACTTGAAGCTGGAGCTATAAGGGACACAATAACTTCACTCTCAACTGAATGATTATTTGAATAATAAAAAGATCAATCTCCCAACTAGACTATATCTGTGTCTGATTTGCTCACTGCTGGATTCTCTGAATGGAGGACTATGTCTGCACATAGTAGGAACTTGGGGAATATCTGATGCATGAAATCTGATGGATGAATGATTGCCTTAGCCATGGAAATGGTAGGTGAACATATAATAAGAAAAGTAATGACACAAAATGATTGATCAATGCCAGGGTGGTCTGCGTGGCTACAGTGAGCTTTGTAGAAGAGATAAACTCTGGGGTGATCTTCAAGCATTGGCTGGATTTGGACAGACAGACAGAAATGGTGACAGTGGGGGAAGGGTAGACAAGGAAGGGATCCAAGGGCAAGAGAGTAGAGGAGGACTGAGCACATTTTTGTAAGCGACTCAGCTTGAAATTTGAAAGATGTTGTGTGTTGATGACAAATGTCCTTGAAAGCTACATATAAAGAGTGTGGGCTTGTCCTCAGAGAAATGAGAATCCTTAAAGATTTTTGAGCAGGAATGTGGCCTGACCTTATGTATCTAGCTGGTGCTTAACTCCTGAGTGAGGGTGGCCCTCATTTTACAATCTCCAATTATTAGAGAAAGAGAAGGACCTTGTGTCCATGATTGTACAATTAAGCATACAATGGGCAACATAATTTTTAAGAAAACCTTTCATTTAAGGCTTTTTAAAAGCATGTCTCCCTAGTTAAAATTGAAAGAATAATTGCATACACGGTGTCTTACCTGTGGGCAGATTTCATAGTCATTCATTTTCAAATATCTGATGTCAGTAATTTAAGTGAGACTTCCAGAACATTATTCCTCTGTGTTACAATGTTGGCCACTCAATAATTTCAAATTGATTCATTGCTATACCTAATGGAAAAAATTATTTTAAGTACTCTACCCATTTTCCCTAAGGGAAAATGCTTGGGGAGCCTACTGTTCAACAGTTCTCTTGATGTCATGACTTGATTTTACCTGCCTCTTTAACAGATTTTTTTTTTTAAAGATGACCAGTAAGGGAATCTTAACCCTTGGCTTGGTGTTGTCAGCACCACGCTCAGCCAGTGAGTGAAC
>NW_007730577.1:46451-50694 GCF_000696425.1 Galeopterus variegatus
AACCCATGGCCTTGGTGTTATCAGAACCGCACTCTCCCAAGTGAGCCACAGGCCGGCCCTTTAACACATTTTTAAGAGATTTGGAGTAGTGCTTTAAACATCTTCGAATGCTCTTTGGGGAAACCCAATATTTTTGGAAGTTAAATTGCTTTGTGCCTTAAAAGCAAATGTTTCACAAATAATTTTTTTTGGAATAGTTCATTTGAAGTAGCTATAAATTCTTGCTAATTTTTTTTTGTGTGCCAGTTTTAGGACTTTATAATATATGCAATTTGGTACATATTCTTTTAGAAAAAAATATGTATGAATATGATTGTATTCCTAGTCACACTTCTTGATCAAAAAATTGTTTGGTATGTAGAAACTATGCTCTGTTTGTTTTAACTTATTTCTCAGACCTTTATTAGTTTGACTTCTCTAGTTGCAAGTAAAAGAATGGGAATTTGGCTAGCTAAAGCCAAAAAAAAAAGAGGAAGGGGGATTTCAGAATCCAAGGAAGAAACTGAGGCCCCAGGAGGGGTGAGAAGAGATGTAGAAGGGCAAGAAGGGGGTTCAGAGGATGCAGGTGATGGAAAACAGCACAGACTCCTGAGGACACTGCCATTGTGGTAAAGCAGCTTCATCCTTTTTTGATCTGTTTGTCCTTTGGCTTATGATTCAAATTCCAAGGAGAGACAAAGGATGATTATGATTAGCCTAGCTTGGGTCTCCTGCCCATATCTTCCCACCAAGGCTGCAGCCAGTGGGGAAGGGTCTTCCTCAAGGGAAGTCCAAGTGTTCTTTCCAAAGAAGGGGGCCACCTATGGATGCAGCTCTGGTACAAACACCAGATATCACTGATATCACCCCGCATCTGGACTGTTAGGCTCCATTTCTTTCCCAACCTGTTTTCCTCAAATTCAGCCTCCACACTTGCTGCTAGAGTGATCTTTGTAAAACCCCAAATTGACTCTTATCCTTCCTGATTTAGCACTCTGCAGTGACTCCTAAAGGACCTGGTGATTTTTTCGTGTCACTTCTCACCTCTCTCAGCCTGGACCTGTGTTACAGCCTCACAAACTGATTAGAGCATCGCGCACCTTAGCTCCGCACCGTTTTCCCATTCAGGATCAGAGCTCGCATCCTCTGGGTTCTTGCTGTGTGTATGCCCATTACTGGGTTTGCCACACGGGGTTGCAGTGATCAGCCTAAGGGCCTATTTTTTGCAGGAGAATTATGTCTCATTCATTTTTGTATCTTCTAGGCATTGTACAAAACCTTGCTTTATTATTATTTATATTATTGCTCAATAAATTTTTGCTGAATGAGTAAATGAATGAATGCGATTTATTTTTCCTTGAAGTTCCTTTACAGATAAGTGTGGTAAACCCCAGTGTCTATATCTTTATAACTATTGCCTTTTTGGAAGCTAGCTAGGTACCAACAATGTTGTATTATTGTTCACCCAAATTCCTTAAAGGACTATTTTTGTTTGGAAGCCTTATTTACAGTGTGAAAAGAACCCTGTTTTATTTCTGTTTTCTCAGGCTTATTTCTTATGTTTTCTTGCTATTTCAGAAGTATAGAGATGAAGATGTGCATTTTCATAGTGAGAGATATATTGCTAGGTACTTTTCTAAAGCAGAAATTGGAAAATCAGGGGGTGACTTGGAATAATTTAGATTACTGCATTTATTATTCAGCGCTCTCTGTATCAGTAATGTTATATTGCTCCTCTTCTAGAATATTTATCTCCCCTGCCTTTTTTCCTTTTTTTTTTTGCTACTAGCAGCACATTGTAAGCTCTTGTGAATTTGTTGCCTACTATCACCCCCAAATCCTCTTAAGCCTTTTCGCTCTTTAGAAGAATTTTCAGTTTATGTCTGTACCTCATAGTATTTTTCCCAAAGTGTATTGTTTTATGTTCTTGTAAATTGAACTCATCACACTTAAACTGGTATGCCTCTCTAAGGCCTCTGGATTATTCCATACTGTTGATCTATTTTTCACTGTTTATGATTTTCTGCAAATAAGAATAATGTACAATATACTTTGTGCTACAGATCATTAATAAAGATATTAAATAGCATGTGCTTCAGTTTTTGCCTTCCAGCATCCTGCTTTTCCCAATTTGACTCTGGCCTGTTAAGTTATTTTTTATTCTGTCAGGGCTTTTATGTTTGTTTGTTTGGTTCTTATTAAAATATTGTTATAATATTTTTTAACAGAAAGTAGGTTGTAAATTTTCTATATTTCAGCACTAAGAAGCAGATGACCAAAATAAATGATGTCAAAAGACATCTTTTTTTTCCCCCTGGAATATATGTGTTTTGGGGGAGTGTCATCTGTTTATTATATTTATTGAGAATATACTATGCTAATAATTGTAGCCAAAACTTATATAGTATTTGCTATAGTATACCAGAACTATTCTAGGTATTATACATGGACTAGCTCACTTAATACAACAACCCTTTAAGGTAGGTATAATTATTTCCTTCATATTGCAGATCAGGTAACTGAGGTACAAAGGGACCTTGCAAATTACCTAAGTCACCCAAGCTAGTAAGTGATAGAACTGGGACTGAAACCCAGGCTGTTTGGCTTTGTAATCTGGGCTCTTGACCATCACACTATATTGGATTCAAACAAGACTTCCTTAAGTGAGAGATCTTGAAATGAACAAGAAATGGGTTCTACTCGAAGAAATCTGCAATGTAACACAGGATTTGCAAATAAGCAGCCCATGTCTCCCTCTTCCTCTCCCTTACTCCTCTCCTTAATCAGCAATCAATTTTTACCTCCATAACATTTCTTCCCTCCATCCCCATTACCACAACCTTGGTTCAGGACGTAATTATCACATGCTGAGATTTATAGAACAATCTCCCCAGCTGGTATCCCTGATTCCATCTTGAGCCCCTAAAACTCATTCTCCACAATGTAGATTGTCTGACTTTATAAAAACACAAAAACGATGTCATATCTTCCCTACTTAAAGCCCTCAGATGGCTCCCAGGAAAAAAATTCAAATTCCTCAGCAGGCATCCAAGAGCCTCATCCCTCGCCTCTTCCCACTGCATCTTGTGAATTCCACACTCCATGGATGTCATCCTCTGCTCACCTATGTTTAGCTCTTTGAATAAACTGCTTATTCATTACCTACCACTTGTGGTTCCCTCACCCTCTTGCTAGAAGTTCTGATTGGCAAGATCTGAATCATGTGCCTGTACCTGAAACTGGGAAGGTAGGGATAGGATCTACCCATAAAATGTAGGGCCTCAGGATGAGGAAAGGGTAAGTTTCCCCAAGGAAAATAAGGGTTCTGCTTCTAAAATAAGGAGAAGTAGATGCTGATCAGGAAAAAGCACCAGGTGCCCATTTTATGTCAACCATTCAGAAGGTATGGCACATGGAATTGATATCATATAGGCTCTTTATTTGAACATCTCCAATTATCAAAACTAATTTACAATTTTGATTAACCTCTTCTACTGAATAATTTTGAATAACTTCTTATGACCGGTAACTTGAATTTCACTTGATATATAGAAAAGAAGATCTAGGAAGAGATTAGGCGATTGAAAATCATTACAATGTCTATAAGGAAGAAATCTGAATTTTCTTTGCAAGAGAATATCTTTGAAGTAGTGTATTATTCATGTGGAATATTACAATTCAGAAAGATTCTTCAAATCACTCCTTAGTCGAGGTGCAGGTATGGCTCCCCTGTTTATCTGCTTGAGAATTTATCATTATGAGGAGACAAGTGTCATGAGTGAACTGGACCCAGAACTGTAAAATTCAGTCAGTCCGCTCTGCCTGAGTTCATCCTACGGCCATGCAGAGGTTTTCTAAATGGATGCGGTCAAGGTGCTTTGTCATTTATCATTTAAAAATGCTCACCCATCTCAGGAACTTTGTAGCTTCATTGGCAAATCAAGTGAGAGCTGAAGCTCATTGAATCTATCTAATCAACCCAGTTTTATGCTGGATAAATTTTATTTATTTATTTATTTATTTTTTTCCTTTTTTGTCTTTTTTCGTGACCAGCAATGGATCGCAACCCTCAGTGTCGCGCCCGTACCGGACCGGGACCGGCAACGGGATCGCAACCCTCGGTGTTGCTCCCGCACCTCGCTCAGCCAGTGAGCGGGAACCGGTCTGTATGTGGGATCCAAACCCTCGGCGGGAGTGCCGCTGTGCTCCCAAATGGCGCACTGTAACAGTGCGCCACCGGGCCGGCCCAATAAGAGGTTATTTT
>NW_007730577.1:51603-55170 GCF_000696425.1 Galeopterus variegatus
AAAATAACCTCTTATTGGGCCGGCCCGGTGGCGCACTGTTACAGGGCGCCATTTGGGAGCACAGCGGCACTCCCGCCGAGGGTTCGGATCCCACATACAGACCGGCCGCTCACTGGCTGAGCGAGGTGCGGGGGCAACACCGAGGGTTGCGATCCCGATGCCGGTCCCGGTCCGGTACGGGCGCGACACTGAGTTGCCGGTCATGAAAAAAAGACAAAAAGGGAAAAAACAATAAATAAATAAAATAACCTCTTATTTTACTGCCCTAAGATTATATGTTTATATCCTTTTAGTTAATTTTCTAATATACATATATACATAAACATAAATTATTTTGCACTCTCACAGTTCAAAATTCAAAAGATAATAAGGTCATAAAATGAAAAATCTTCCTCCTTCAGAGCCTTCGCTGTCTATTTCCTTTCCAGAGAGCCCCCTATGTTTTCTGTTCTTGCAGAAATATTTTAAGTAGATTCAAATAATTATACGTATTTTCTTTCTTTTTACCCCCACCCACATCATAGCTTAATATCCAAACTGTTCTGTGCCTTGTTTTGTCATGTAACCATCTATCTTGGAAATATTTCTATACGAATACAAAAAGCATCCTTTTTTTTAAATGATGTATTTTATATCTATACATATATACATACATGTATGTGCATTATACTCTTAATTTACTTCACCAGTTCTCTATCAGTGGTTATTTAGGTTGTTTCCAATCTTCTGTTTTTGCAATTCTGCAATGAGTGTCTTGTGTATTAGTTTGCTAGGGCTGCTGTATAAAAGCACCATGGACTAGGTGGCTTAAACAACAGAAATTTATTGTTTCACAGTTCTGAGGCTAGATGTCCAAAATCATGGTGTCAGCAGGGTTGGTTCCTTCTGAGGACTGTAAGAGAAGGATCTAGGTCCAGGCCTCTCTCCTTCACTTATAGATGACCATCTTTTCCCTATGTCTCTTCACATTCTCTTTTCTTTGATTGTGTTTCTTTGTCCAAATTTCTTCTTTTTACAAGGACACCAGTTATATTGGGCTAGAGTCCACCCTAATAACCTCATGTTAACTTGAGTACCTCTGTAAAGACCCTAACTCCAAATAAGATCACTTTCTGAGGTACTGGGGATTAGGACTTCAACACATAAATTTGGGGGGAGGCACAATCCAACCCAAAACACCTTGTATATATGTTATTTTGCACATAGTAAACTGCATTGTGAGATAAATTTCTAGAATTTGAAATATGAAATTCCTAGAAATTGAATCTAGAATTGCTCAGTCAAAAATATGCATACATAATTTTGATAGATGTTGCCAAATTACACTTCATACAAGTTGTACTAATTTACTGATTTCATAAGCAATGGATGAGCATATCTTCTCCCTCAATTTCTTACCATACAATGTTATCAAACTTCAGGTCTTTGACAATCTAATAAATGAAAATGCTTCTTGATTTAGCTCTAATTTGAATTTTTCTTAAATATGTGAGGTTGAGTATCTTTTTACATTAAGTGTAATTTTTCTAAAAAAAAATGGGGTCAAACTACAAATACCATTTTGTAACTTTTTTTTCCATCTAAGTAACAGGAAAGTTAATGCTTCATACCATCCCATTGGATATCCATCTCAAAATTTGTTTAATTAACTCCCTACTGTATATTTATGTTGTTTCCAACATTTTTGCTCCTAAAGTAATGCTGAGCTAACTATAAAAATAAATCTTTGTAGGGGCCGGCCCGGTGGCGCACTGGATAGTGCGCCGCTTGGGAAGCGCGGCGGCGCTCCCGTCCGAGGGTTCGGATCCCACATACAGACCGGCTCCCGCTCACTGGCTGAGCGAGGCGCGGGAGCAACGCCGAGGCTTGCGATCCCGTTGCCGGTCCCCGGTCCGGTACGGGGGCAACACTGAGGGTTGCGATCCGTTGCCGGACACGGAAAAAAAAAAAAAAGACAAAAAATAAATAAATAAATAAATAAATAAATAAATCTTTGTGCACAGCTAGGATAGAAATTAACTCTTTGGTTTTTGTAGATAGATTTTTGAAGCTAAATTAATAATTAAATAGTGTCATATTAATACTCTACCTTTTACCCTCCTGGTCCTCCTACAAAATGCGCTTGCCTGTGATTTCAAGAAATCTACTTCTCAACAGTTGTGGTTGGAGTCACCTCAGTTTTCCTGTAACAAAATTTATTTGTCTCCAAAATCAACTGTGCCATGCACTATATCATATTTAAGTATGAGTGAATGGCACTTCTATGGCAGAGTAGTACATAACATATTTTTGGACAGTTGGAGTCATGTATCTCTCAACTTATAGCATATATCCATATGGGGTAGGCAGAATAACAATAGCCAACACTTACTGAGTGCTTGTATTGTATTAGCTCATTTAATCTTTTCAACAAAGATAGGAGAACTAATACAGCAGGGGGTAGAGACACTGTAACAGACAGCTATTGCTGTAATAATGCTGTGTAACAAACTACCCCAAACTTCAGTGCCTTAAAATAGCAAGCATTTAATTTGATTTTGTTCATGAATTTACATTTGGCTAGGGTTCTGCTGTGCTTGGCAAGTGTCAGCTGAGCTTGAATCAAACCTACATGTTGGGTCCATATTTATTCCACATTTCTCTNGCACTTCCCAAGCGGCGCACTGCTACAGTGCGCCACCGGGCCGGCCCTATGCTGGATAAATTTAAGTTTGGGGCTTTAAACGTTCTGCAACAATCACTTATGTGGATGAACAGTGGACCATTTACTCTCATAGACTCTGCCATGTCTAGATCCCGTGTTATTAACTTTAGAAATAGCTGTACTTTGGCATCAATCAAAAAACAAAACAAAACAAAACAAAACAAAACTTTATCCTGACCTTGAATAATATAGATAGGGAACAAAAAAGTTTAAGGTTAAGAAAAGACATAAGCATAATGTTTGTGTTAAAGTGAGGTATTTCTGTGTAGTCAATATTCTCAGACCCTTGAGCCTGTCCTGAACAATGGCTTCCTTTGTGCTGATTGCTTGCTAGTGTAGCATTTATTCTGCTTTTATGAATAATCCATTGTACTGGCTGGTAAACAAGACCAAGAATTGTTCTTGAAGTTATTGGCTTCTCAGCCCAATCTTTTTTAGCCCAGTTTAAACTCTAGGTTTGAGTATCAATGGAATATGGAGAACCCCAGAAGTGTCAGAGCAAGTTGGAAAGATACTTTTTGAGGAATAAAGTTGGTTACTGATTCTAGGTTTTAGAGACATTAAAAAGCATTATCTATTATTCTCACAGTTTGTGTAAAGGATGCTTTTATTATTATTGCTATGTAACAAATTATCCCCAAACCAAATAGCTTAAAATAACTATTTTGTGTGCTCACTAGTGAGTCAGGAATTCAGGAAGAGCTTTGTTGGACAGTAGTCATATAGTGGTTATAGTCAGGTGTCAGCCAGGGCTGCCGTCATCTGCAGGCTTGACTGGGCAGGACATCCAAGGTGGTTCATTCGCACAGCTGGAGGTGATGCTGCTTCTTGCCTGGAAGTTCAGTGAGGCTGTCTACCTGACT
>NW_007730577.1:55872-67972 GCF_000696425.1 Galeopterus variegatus
CGCACAGCTGGAGGTGATGCTGCTTCTTGCCTGGAAGTTCAGTGAGGCTGTCTACCTGACTGCCTACAGGTGATGTCTCCAGCATGGTGGTCTCAGGGTAATCAGATTTCTTACATGGCACTTTGGCTTCCCCCAGTGTCAGCATGCCAAGAGAACAAAGCAGAAGTGGCATGGCCTTTTCTGGCCTAGCATCAGAATTATGCAGCATCTTTTCCCACTGCATTCTCTTGGTTACAAGTAAGTCTCTAAGACCAGTCCAGATTCAAGGGGAGGGGACATAGACCCACCTCTCATGGGAGGAGTGTTAAAGAAGTTGTAGACATGTTTTAAAATCATCACAAGGAGTCTGCAGTGGGCACTTTCTCTTGTTTCCCAAGATAATTTCTAAGGAGTATCCACTGCCCAGATCTGTCAACATTCTTCTTCATAATAGGGGGCATCATGGAGACATGATTTTGCTCCTATGCTCCTCATTGAGGCCCAGCATAAAATACCAATGTATTATTTCTCTTCTGAAGCAGAGCCAAGGATTTTATCCCAACTGCTATAGGGGGAGAAGAATAAGAACTGAGAAGGATCTGGATCTGACTCAAAAAACTGGGATGTTAAATCCACCTGTAGTGCAAAACCAATCTTGCCCAGTGCTCTGTAAATTCTCTATTGAGTTTCACAAGATTTTATTTTTAACCCAGGAAATGAAAAACCCATTTGAACTACCTCATTCTTGAATAGCTGCATATTAAAGATAGATATGAGGCTATGAATGATATGTTGTCTGCTATGTAAAATCCAAGAGAATACAAATTGTGCAGCCTTTTTATAAGCAATTTCTTTCTATAGACCTTTAATACTGGCCAATCTGTAAATGTCTATTGCTGACCTAGATTATCCTATAGAAAAATGAAATCTTTTCGAAGTCACCATTAAAATTCACATTATTACAGTCTTTCTTTTTGGTGGTTTATCTTACAGCGTGCCTATGGGAGCTGCTGTGCTCCATGTACAATAGTATCACTCCTGTCTTTAGCTCAGTTGCCCCTATGGTGTTATCCGTAATACAGAGGAGTTTGCTAGTTCATTAATAAACTGATAAGGGCTCAAATACCTGCCCTCAATTTCATTTCTCTCCTCTGAGAGGCAGTCTTTCAGATATAATACAGTTTGTTAATGATATTTTCCATATGAAGGTAAAGCACCTGCTTCTTCATAATTATAGTGGTAGACTATTACTAGCTCCATGAAGACTGAATCTCAGAGTAGATCCTGGTAGGCTTTATTTTAATGGCATCTCAGTGAATGATGGGTTTTATATTTCAAGCTACTGAATTAAAATAGGTCGTTGAGTTTGTATCTATTGAAAGAAAATAGTCTCCTTGACTTGGTATGTGGAAGTTAAGATAGCCATGAAAATTACTTAATATTGCTTTTGTTTTCTGGTTCATAGGCTAAATACCGCTGGAAGGTTCTCTCTAAGGTCCTTCTATTAATGTACTTCCTACCATGTTCAGTAAAAAGCAAAGCAAAACAAAACAATTCTCTCATTATTGTTTCTATGTTCCTATTTTTTAAATGACAATATTTTTAAAAACATAGTGATTTTTTCTAATTGCAAGGGTAATACTTTAAGCAAAAAGGAAATAAGAATTAAAAATAACCTCTTATTGGGCCGGCCCGGTGGCGCACTGTTACAGTGCGCCATTTGGGAGCACGGCGGCACTCCCGCCGAGGGTTCGGATCCCACATACAGACCGGCCGCTCACNCCGGCCGCTCACTGGCTGAGCGAGGTGCGGGGGCAACACCGAGGGTTGCGATCCCGATGCCAGTCCCGGTCCGGTACGGGCGCGACACTGAGTTGCCGGTCATGAAAAAAAGACAAAAAGGGAAAAAACAATAAATAAATAAAATAACCTCTTATTTTACTGCCCTAAGATTATATGTTTATATCCTTTTAGTTAATTTTCTAATATACATATATACATAAACATAAATTATTTTGCACTCTCACAGTTCAAAATTCAAAAGATAATAAGGTCATAAAATGAAAAATCTTCCTCCTTCAGAGCCTTCGCTGTCTATTTCCTTTCCAGAGAGCCCCCTATGTTTTCTGTTCTTGCAGAAATATTTTAAGTAGATTCAAATAATTATACGTATTTTCTTTCTTTTTACCCCCACCCACATCATAGCTTAATATCCAAACTGTTCTGTGCCTTGTTTTGTCATGTAACCATCTATCTTGGAAATATTTCTATACGAATACAAAAAGCATCCTTTTTTTTAAATGATGTATTTTATATCTATACATATATACATACATGTATGTGCATTATACTCTTAATTTACTTCACCAGTTCTCTATCAGTGGTTATTTAGGTTGTTTCCAATCTTCTGTTTTTGCAATTCTGCAATGAGTGTCTTGTGTATTAGTTTGCTAGGGCTGCTGTATAAAAGCACCATGGACTAGGTGGCTTAAACAACAGAAATTTATTGTTTCACAGTTCTGAGGCTAGATGTCCAAAATCATGGTGTCAGCAGGGTTGGTTCCTTCTGAGGACTGTAAGAGAAGGATCTAGGTCCAGGCCTCTCTCCTTCACTTATAGATGACCATCTTTTCCCTATGTCTCTTCACATTCTCTTTTCTTTGATTGTGTTTCTTTGTCCAAATTTCTTCTTTTTACAAGGACACCAGTTATATTGGGCTAGAGTCCACCCTAATAACCTCATGTTAACTTGAGTACCTCTGTAAAGACCCTAACTCCAAATAAGATCACTTTCTGAGGTACTGGGGATTAGGACTTCAACACATAAATTTGGGGGGAGGCACAATCCAACCCAAAACACCTTGTATATATGTTATTTTGCACATAGTAAACTGCATTGTGAGATAAATTTCTAGAATTTGAAATATGAAATTCCTAGAAATTGAATCTAGAATTGCTCAGTCAAAAATATGCATACATAATTTTGATAGATGTTGCCAAATTACACTTCATACAAGTTGTACTAATTTACTGATTTCATAAGCAATGGATGAGCATATCTTCTCCCTCAATTTCTTACCATACAATGTTATCAAACTTCAGGTCTTTGACAATCTAATAAATGAAAATGCTTCTTGATTTAGCTCTAATTTGAATTTTTCTTAAATATGTGAGGTTGAGTATCTTTCTACATTAAGTGTAATTTTTCTAAAAAAAAATGGGGTCAAACTACAAATACCATTTTGTAACTTTTTTTTCCATCTAAGTAACAGGAAAGTTAATGCTTCATACCATCCCATTGGATATCCATCTCAAAATTTGTTTAATTAACTCCCTACTGTATATTTATGTTGTTTCCAACATTTTTGCTCCTAAAGTAATGCTGAGCTAACTATAAAAATAAATCTTTGTAGGGGCCGGCCCGGTGGCGCACTGGATAGTGCGCCGCTTGGGAAGCGCGGCGGCGCTCCCGGCCGAGGGGTCGGATCCCACATACAGACCGGCTCCCGCTCACTGGCTGAGCGAGGCGCGGGAGCAACGCCGAGGCTTGCGATCCCGTTGCCGGTCCCCGGTCCGGTACGGGGGCAACACTGAGGGTTGCGATCCGTTGCCGGACACGGAAAAAAAAAAAAAAAGACAAAAAATGAATAAAAAAATAAATAAATAAATCTTTGTGGGGGCCGGCCGGGGGGCGCACTGGATAGTGCGCCGCTTGGGAAGCGCGGCGGCGCTCCCGGCCGAGGGGTCGGATCCCACATACAGACCGGCTCCCGCTCACTGGCTGAGCGAGGCGCGGGAGCAACGCCGAGGCTTGCGATCCCGTTGCCGGTCCCCGGTCCGGTACGGGGGCAACACTGAGGGTTGCGATCCGTTGCCGGACACGGAAAAAAAAAAAAAAGACAAAAAATAAATAAATAAATAAATAAATAAATAAATCTTTGTGCACAGCTAGGATAGAAATTAACTCTTTGGTTTTTGTAGATAGATTTTTGAAGCTAAATTAATAATTAAATAGTGTCATATTAATACTCTACCTTTTACCCTCCTGGTCTTCCTACAAAATGCGCTTGCCTGTGATTTCAAGAAATCTACTTCTCAACAGTTGTGGTTGGACTCACCTCAGTTTTCCTGTAACAAAATTTATTTGTCTCCAAAATCAACTGTGCCATGCACTATATCATATTTAAGTATGAGTGAATGGCACTTCTATGGCAGAGTAGTACATAACATATTTTTGGACAGTTGGAGTCATGTATCTCTCAACTTATAGCATATATCCATATGGGGTAGGCAGAATAACAATAGCCAACACTTACTGAGTGCTTGTATTGTATTAGCTCATTTAATCTTTTCAACAAAGATAGGAGAACTAATACAGCAGGGGGTAGAGACACTGTAACAGACAGCTATTGCTGTAATAATGCTGTGTAACAAACTACCCCAAACTTCAGTGCCTTAAAATAGCAAGCATTTAATTTGATTTTGTTCATGAATTTACATTTGGCTAGGGTTCTGCTGTGCTTGGCAAGTGTCAGCTGAGCTTGAATCAAACCTACATGTTGGGTCCATATTTATTCCACATTTCTCTCATCCCCATATGAACCAACAGCTACCAGAAGAATGTTCCTTTCACAATGAAGAGCAGGAATGTAAGAGGCAAGCCAAACTGTGCAAGCACATTTAAAGCTTCCATTAACATTTCATTGGCCAAAGTGAGTGTGTCAGAAACCAAATCTGATATCAACAAGGCAGAGAGATATGTTTCACTTATAATGGGAGAGAACCATAAAATGTCATGCATAATTCTATAACAGGAGAGTGAAGAATTGGAACCAGTAATCTAATCTACCATAGATACCTTTGAAGAATGGATGAGTAAGTGACAAATTTCAAAATTTTCATATAGAGACCGAAGCCATTGTTGTTTTGTTAACACTGTGTGTGAGGTCCCATAGGGCTAAAAGTCTCATAAAAGACCTTTTTAATTTGAGAGATATTTAATATGAGACATTCAGCTAGGATCTAAAGAAGATTCAAACATTTGACAGAACAGATTTGCTTATACACTGATTATAATCTATTGGGGAAGAAAATAAAGCATTTATACAAAAAAATTCATAGCAATATATGAGATGGTAAGTGTCCTTTAAAGTCCAATTGCAAGTATAAGGATGGAGGAAACTATGTAATAATTGGGTTTTCTTGGTTTGATCTCCAGTTACTAAGTTCTTCTGTAATCAGAAATATAAAAGAAATTTCCTAATAGCTAAATTGGGAAAAATTTTTATTTCCCAGAAATACTACAGATGTACTTTTTATTATGCAAATTTTAAGAGGAGACTATAGGAGCTCCACAGTTTTGGAAAAACAGATTAATGTGTTTCTTAAGCCTTCTGTCCTTCAAGAAATTGAACAGTCTGGAGTGTCAAGTTGAAAATGTGAAAGGAAAAAAATATGCTACTATGAAGAATCATATCAATCAAAATTTAAGACAATGAGACCCATTGTTGAGAAATTTAGAAATCCTTTTAATCTTGGAATTAAAAAATATGAAGTTCAGGAAATAAACATAATAATATAGATCTCTGGAAATAATTCATTTTGGGTCACTTGAGAAAATGGAGAAAATCATTCACCTGTGAATATAGAAAACCATTGTTAATTGTCACTTTTGATATGAAAAAATTATAGTAGTTGGAGAAAAATTTTTTAATAATCATCTCACTTTTTATTGCATTATTTTGTCCTAAATTATCTGAGGGATCATTTTGATGGTGAGGAAAACATCTACTGAGACTGAGATTGAGCACGTTACCACATCTCATTTCAAAAATTGAGACAGATTTTTATAGAAATATTATTTTACCTTTAATGACATAGATGTTTGAATTACTTTTCCCCAACAAATTGCTAAGATTTTTATAGCCTATGTGAGAGTAATAGAGAAAGAAATTGGTAAGCAATGGTACTAATAAACTCATTATAATGTAAAAGAATTTCACCACAGGAGGAAAATTCGGAGTGCAGCTGAGATTAATGGTTTCCACATCAGTTTGATATGTTTTAATGTGTTAACAAGGATGCAAAAACAACCTAAATGAATGAAGACAATAATATAATAATTTAGACTCTTGATTACTGTTAGGGAAGACTGTGAGATACCCTGATGAGATCCATGTTTAAGTCCAAAGTTCACTCATGTTTTTGGATCATTCTTTCAAGTGGACATTTTTTAAAAATAAATCTTTTGTGGTCACACAGAAGAGCATAAAATTTAGTCTTCCAAGACATAGTTTTGAGTTCTGACTTTGCTGATTATAAATGAATTACTAAACTTCTCTGAGACTTACTTTTCTATTCTCTAAAATGGTGATGATGTTATCAATTGCAAAAGTTGTGATAAAAAAGAAATAAAGTAATTTTATAATAAGCAAATATATTTATATATTATAAATATAATGTAATTTATATGAGGGGTCTTCAAAAAGTTCATGTAAAAATTCATATTATCTTTCATTCCATTTTTCCATAAACTCTTTGAAGTACCCTCATATAATTCTATATTGTATAATATATGAATATAATATAATGATTGTATCAAGCACAGGGATATGAAATAAATGACTTTAACTATTTTATATCAGAGGGATGACACTTTAAGAAGTATTTTTCTTATTCAAAAAATACACAGACTGCCATATATTTTTGAGTCAATTAAATATTGCACAGATATTCTATGCAATTATCAACTGCCATGATTGCAGGGGCTTACAGAAATGTAAGTGTAAGATAGTTACCAATGTAAGGTCAAATACAGAAAAGGGTAATACATCTGTGAAATAATCAATGTATTAGTAATCTATTGCTGCAAACAAACTATCCCAAAATTTATCAACTTAAAACAACAAACATTTATTATCTCAGTTTCTGTAGGTGAGAAATTAGGGAGCAACTTAACTGGGTGGCTCTGGCTTAGGATCTCTCATGATGTCACAATCAAGACATTGGTTGGGGCAATAGTTATTTAAAATCTGAACTGGGCTGGAAGATCCACTTCCAAGATGATTTTTTTACTTGATTGTTGGCAGGAGGTCTCAGTTTCTCATCATGTGGACCTCTCCAAAGGGCTGCTTGAGTGTTTTCTTGATACAGCAGCTGGTTCCACCTGTAGGGGACAAAAATAACCCCTGGAGGTTTGCCATTGGAATGAACTCTGTTATAAAGACAGACTAACAAGAGAAAAACAGAAGTTTATTAACATGTATATTTCATATATAATGGGAAACACACAGGGAATGAGTCACTCTCAAAGAAGTGGCTTTGAATTCCAGCTTACACAGCACCTTCAACAAAGGACAGTAAATTTTTAGAGATGTAACAAGGCAAAGGCAAGAGTAAAGGAAAAGGACTTTTGAGTCTCTACAGGCAACAACTTGGCAGTGGGTGGGGGCAAAAATGCACATAGCAGATAAAGGTTAATTAGTTAAGCTGGTTAATATAAAATCCTCTGGTATCATGTCAAGGCTGCACAACAACATCTTAGAATGTAAAATGATAATAATAATAGTAATAAGTATATTTTTTAAAAAATGCCTAGTTAGGAAAGTGTGTTAATGCAGATTCCTCTGGTAGATCCTTCCAGACCCATAAGGGTCCAAAGTTGCCATCGGTGGTCAACCTTCGTTCTCCCTGGTTGAAGGGGGGGGGGGGGAGAATACCTTTTGTCTTTGTAAATCGATGTCCTGTTTTCAGGCAAACACAGGGAAGGCAGAGAGCTCTCCTGTAATCTGCTGCTTCCTAATTGTCTTCAGCTCAATAATTCTTTATGTTTGGGGGAGGCATATTCTGATTTCCCACACCCCAGAGGAAGTATTCCAAGAGAGAGCAAAGTGGAAGCGGCAATGAATTTTATGACTTGATCTTGAAAGTCACACGCAGACACTTCTGTGTATTTTACTTGTTAGAACTAAGTCACTAAATCCAGACTATACTCAAAGGAGGAATATAAAAAAAATGTGGACATATTTAAAACCACAACAATCAGTCTATGGAAAGTGTGATTTGAGGTGTGTTTTCTCTTTCCATTTACTGTTATTTTGACATGCAATTGCTAAGTACATAGGATTTAAAAGGTAGTGAGAGTTCAGTAGAGCTGATAAGAGTTACTTCTTAGATAGTAGGAAAAGAAGAGGTTGAGGACTAGAGTCTTAATTTGTTAAAATAATCAAGTCTTCAGTCTCTAAGAATAGAAAATCAGCAAGTTATTTATTCACTCACAACTATTTAATAAATCAGTTTTAATGAGACAAGGTATTCCATCACTGAAGACCTAAAAGTAAAACCAGAAGCAGTTAAGTACGTATTAGTAAAGCACTAGAAAAAAGGCTTAGACCATCACATCCAGGACAAAGATTTGGGATTATCTGTCACACATAGGAGGATTTTACAAAGTTGTGTTTGAGAGATCTTTAAGGTAGGAAAGAAAATCTATAGTTTAAATGTATCAAAGAAATATAAATCAAATATCAATTAGCTGTACTAAACAAAGGTATTTGGGTTATCCAAAAATACTTTTCCATTTGGTCCTGGATATTATGATTTAGATAATTCACAGTTCTTTTCTTGCTCTAATGTGTTCTGGAACGATTGTCAGGAGATTGCTTTCCCTGATGAGGTGTGAGTTAAGGGTTTGGGGTAGAGGTAGGTTAGAGCAAGGCAATAAATACAAAGGGAAGCCAGCCTATCCTTAATATTCCTTTTGGATCTTAACTTGCTGTCATTGTTTTCCATTAGTTGGGGTTGGTGGGGAAGTGTAGTGATACGTGTAGGGTCTAAGTTGCAAAATCTTTTGATACACAAAAAAAATTCCATAACCATATCGAAGAAATAAAGACTAGGAAAAAATCTGGAAAGGGAAAAATAGACATTCTAAAGAGGAAAGTTTCAATCGTATGACTTTGGAAAAGGATGTAATTTCAAACACTTTTTATCAATTTCACTTAAATATAAAACATAAGGGAAAGGGGGAAAAAGAGAGAGAGCATGCAAAAATAGCAAGAAGACTGCCATTCTGGATAAATTGAGATTTGGTTTTTGAAATGACAAAAGTATGTATATTAGGAGGTTATAATAAAATAGTGGGGAAGGAGCAGGTGGCCTAAGGATGCTAAGAATGAAGATGTAGACTCTGTCCTACACTCGTAGGGATGACTCATCTACCGACTTCTCCTACAACTGTGTTCATCTAGAAGCAGGGGAAACCTGCCTGGGACTTTTTTAGTGGGTCTGTTAGCCACAAATTTAGTGCACAAAGGCATCCAGTAGGAGGTAAGACCTATTTTTGTGGTGGTAAAGCATTTGCCTTGGTGTGCCCTAATTGTGTTTGCTGTAAAATTGAAGACTGTTGCAAGAGTGGAAAATCAGCTGAATGATCATATGTAGTCAAATGAGTGCCAGTGTTGCCCAGCCAACATTATTTTTGTGGTCAGTGGTGTTTAGGGAGTGCCCACTGGGAGCCTGGCATAAATGAAGCAAAGGCCATGATTCTGAGGGAATTATCAGTCCTGATTTCCTCAGGGCTCAATTATGCTTTGCTCTGGGAGTGCCTAATTCCTTTGTGCCACTGCTACTGCAAAAATAACCGTCAGCACTCCCGGCCCACTCCTTTGCTTCCTGCTGCTCTCCTCATCTGAAAAGCTTAATCCCTACTCCCTGCTAGCTAAACTTCAGTGTGTGGGGCTAGTTCTGCCCTTGGTCTGTGGGGATGGGATGAGTTCAATGTCACTGCTGGGGTGTCTCAATCTTTATGCTTTGACCCTGGGTCTCTGTCAGGGAGATATGAACCACTGCCTCTAGCTTTGGGGTGCTGTGGAAACTTCCCTTGCAAACCAGAGCCTCACATCTAATAGTCATCTATGTTCTTTCTTTCACAATCCATCAGCAGGTCCTACTGACCCTACCTTCCAAACAGATTTCTAATCTGGCCGCTTCTCCCCATCTCCAGAGTTACTTTCTTATTCAAGCTATTGTCGCCTTTTGCCTGGACTTCTGCAATAACCTCTATTTTCACTCTTAGGCTCTTACACAATATGTTTTCCACAGTGGCCAGAATGAGCTTTTAAAACACACATACATACACACTTCATCACGTCACTGTTTTCAAAATACCTCAAATAAAATCCAAACTCATTATCTTGGCCTAAAGTCCCTATTGGTAGGATCTGACTTCTTCTAACAGGACCTTTATACTCCAGTCACACGTGCTCATTGCTGTCCTGTGAACAAGCCAAGCGTATTCTACCTCAGATCTTCACTCGGGCAATTCCCTCTGTGTAGAATGCTGTTCTCAGTTCTTGCATGGCTGGTCCGTCTAACGGCTGAGGTCTCTGTGCACATGTCACCTCCTCAGAAAGCCTTTTTTACCATGCCATCTAAATAACATCTACATTCTGTCATTTTCTGCATGCACCCTTACTCTCCTTTAATTTCTTCACAGCATTCATCACTACTCAATGGTGTATCATATATTTGTTTATTGTCTGTCTCCCCACTCGAATGCAATTACGATGAGGGCAGGGACTTGGTTTTGTTCACCACTGTATCCCTAGAACCTAGAATGAAACCTAGCATATTGTTAATACAAAAAATATCTGCTGAAAGTATGAATGAACAAATTACTACTGTTATAAAGTTGCTATATCAATCACAGGCCAAACTTTGTCAGATTGTATTCACTGGAAATAACCCCCAAAGTTTTTCATCCCACATGATCTTTTTATGCTGTGACTTTGATACTCCACCCAATGAGAATTGGGGTTTATAATCCTTCTTTTGAATTTGGGCAGGTTTGTGAGCAACAGAAGTGATGCTATTTGACTTCTGAGGCTAGGTCATAAAAAGGTGACAAAGCTTCCACTTGGTTCTCTTCGGTGGCTCTCTCTTAGAACCCAGCCATCATTCAATTAGGAAGCCCAGGCCCACATGCAGAGGCCACATGTAGGTGTTCTGGCTAATAAACCCAGCTGAGGTCCAAGTTGGTAACCAGCATCAACTGTCAGATGTGTGAGTAAAGGAAGCCTTAGAGATGTCTACAGTCCTCAGCCATTGATTCACCTCCAACCTTTGAATCTTCCCAGATGATGCTTCTGACATTGTGGAGCAGAGACAAGCCATCCTGGTAGTGCCCTTTCCAAATTCCTGGTCCACAGAAACCATCAGAAATGATTACTTGTTGTTTTATGTCACTGAGTTTTTAAAATTTATTCTACAAAAATAGATAGCCAGAAAAATAAATGAACAAATAACTACCCTCCCTCTTTTCATCTTCCCATTGCTGAGGTATAGATAAGATGGCAGAAACGGGAACAGCCATCTTAGGCTGACTCAGAAATGGAAGCTACCAGTTGACTATGGCAAAGCGACAAGACAAGACTGAGTCCCTCACACCATAGAGCTGCCCTATCAGTTCAGAGTGAGGAGAAATAAAACTCTGTGTTGTATAGGCATTCGTTATATTTGGGTCTTTGGTATCACTGCAGCAGCTGGAGCCTGCATCCTATCTCATATAAGAACCATGAACATTTTAAGTGCTTACTATGTGCTAGGCACTGTGCTTTACATATATTATCTCATTTAACCCTCAATATAGCAGGTACTCTCAATATTCCTGTTTTGCTGAAGAGTAAATTGAGCTCAGAGTAGGTAATTGAGCCATGGCTTCACAGCTCAAAAATGGCAGAGATTGGATTTGAAGGCAAATCAAAGGTATTTCAGAGCCTGAGCTCTTTGAATTCGCTTTTCTGCCTCATATGAACTCAACTCAAGCTTTCTTTCGGGGAAGTGGAAAGTAAGCCTAGCAGGTACTCTCAATATTCCTGTTTTGCTGAAGAGTAAATTGAGCTCAGAGTAGGTAATTTAGCCATGGCTTCACAGCTCAAAAATGGCAGAGATTGGATTTGAAGGCAAATCAAAGGTATTTCAGAGCCTGAGCTCTTTAAATTCGCTTTTCTGCCTCATATGAACTCAACTCAAGCTTTCTTTCGGGGAAGTGGAAAGTAAGCTTGTAAAGAAAAGAGGCAGAGGAATAAACTGTCCACAGTAGCTGCTTTGGCGCAGAAAGGGC
>NW_007730577.1:68216-72104 GCF_000696425.1 Galeopterus variegatus
TAGCCATGGCTTCACAGCTCAAAAATGGCAGAGATTGGATTTGAAGGCAAATCAAAGGTATTTCAGAGCCTGAGCTCTTTAAATTCGCTTTTCTGCCTCATATGAACTCAACTCAAGCTTTCTTTCGGGGAAGTGGAAAGTAAGCTTGTAAAGAAAAGAGGCAGAGGAATAAACTGTCCACAGTAGCTGCTTTGGCGCAGAAAGGGCAGCTCATAGGGTCTAAGATGCGCCATGTTTTTTGTTATATATATGAATAACCATGTCTTCTTCAAACCAGAACAGCAAAATATATAAATATACAAGTAATCTGCCTCAATATAAATATCTCTGCCTTTCTTTATCAGATGATGTTGGTGGTGTTTTCCACATATGCAAATGTGGATATATAAATATACATACACTTATTCATATATATACACACATATATTCACACACGTGTGCATGCACATGCGTGCCTGTGCACTGCCTCTCACAGTGATGCCTGTTGCATCTTGGGAGACTGCAACTCAGTAGCTGCTTATAATTCAAAATCTAGAAAGAATTCAACAAAACCTTTTTACAATGCTTGTTTTAGGTGATGAGGCAAGAATAAAATAAGAAATACGAAATCTTTTTGAAAAGAGAAGTCCAAAGGATTCTATTCATGCCTGAGAATTATTACAAATAATACCACCTATGTTGTCATGAGAGAGTCACATAATCTCAGTTAATCCTAAATTAATCCCAGTTAATCCTTAAGGTAGGAACTATTATCCTATTATGGATTAGGAGACCAAGGCATAGAAAGGTTAAACATTTTTCTAAAGGTCACACAGCAAGGAGTCCTTATATTTGACTGCAACAGACGAATGAGGAATACCCTGTTATTGCTTTTCAGTATGAATGAATTTGTTATATTAATTCATATTTTATTTATTGTATCTTCTACAGTAAAATATTGGAGATGATATCTTAATTACAGTTATAATATAAGGTCAAAGATGTTTTTGCCATTTCTTTTTAAAGAAGGTAAAATCTGTGACTATGATTTAGTTCAATGAAATCTGCATGGCAAGTCTAACTATTTTCTAATGTTTGAAAGCTGCAAATTGTATGGAAGGAGTACTAGGAGCATCAAAGTGAATTATGAAATAATATAAAAGTAGGAAAAACTAGTCACCTTCTGGCAGGAAAACTTATTTGCTGTACCTAATTAGGAGTCTCTGAAGCAAGAGCTATGAGTGTTCGGTGGCTGATATCAAAGGAAACTAGTAAATGTTTCACATGAAGTTTGCTTACATTTGGCTAGAATGCGAGATTTTCCTTTATTATTTTTTAATTAGAAGAACTCTGAAGAGCACCACACACTTTTCTCATTTCATTCACTGAGAATACGAAGTATTTCCAGAGATTTTCGACTTCCTTCTATTTTTCATTGAACCCATTGAAACAAAAAGAGTATGCGTTGATTTTGTAAAACCTGAGGTATACGTATGTACGTGTGTGTATTTATAGGATTATTTCGGCAACAAACCACATGGAGACAAGGCATCATTGTTAGTACCCTGAAATTTAAATGGACTAACTAACCATCGTTATTACATGTTCTGCTTCTCCGGGGTTCTACCATGTGCCCAATCATCAATGAATCAATCAGTTGTTTACAGGACAATAAAGAACAGTTATGGAAGCAGCTTAAAAGATAGAATTTTCTTGGATTTACTACTGTACCATATAATTGGTAAAATATTCTGTAAAAATTTGAACTTCATTAACTCCAGGCTTTAAATTAAGGTCAACAAAAGTCCAAAGTACAAAGGAAAGCTGGTAGAAAATTGCTATCTACAAATTACCTAAGGCAGTGAAATGAATTTGGAGAAAGCTAAATTTTGGAGAAAGCTAAACCTTTCTGTAGTTAAAAGTTTTGGGTCCACACTTTTCCAAAGTTTGTTCTATAAAAGAAAATAAATTTCAGGTTTAGAACTCTACAATTTGGAGTATTTGGGGATTTATGGGCTTGTAAAGCCCATAAGCTTATTAAAGTATACTTTCAAGCAATACAGGTCCCTAAAGTAGTTTCAAGCATGAAAGTCATTCACCACAATTGTTTTCAAACAAATATTCATCCTTCCCAGCAGTTGTATCTTATGACCTTTTAGTGGGTCCCCACAAGAAAGTATCCAAACTTCTCTGCCAGCTTTCCCAGTCTCCTTTCTACATTTCCAGCTTGCAATACATATTAATTGAACATAGGTCATGTGCTACATGCAGCAAGAGGCCTTAAATATTAAGGCATGACTCCTTCCCTCAAGGAATAGTAAGCTTTTTAGACCAGCAAGTTAATCAAAACTGATCGTATTAGCTATATACTGCTGTGTAACAAATTACCACCAAAAATTAGCAGCTTAAAACAATCATTTATTATTTCAGTTATGGGACAGGAATCCAGACACAGCTTGGCTCATGGTGTGGCTCAGGGTTTCTCATGAGGCTGCAGTCAAGGTGTTAGTTAGGCTTGAGTGGGGCTGGAGGATCTGCTTCCATTGTCTCTCATGAGGTTGTTATCATGTCTCAGTTTTCTGGAGGGTGTTAGCTGGATACCTGAACTCCTCAACAGGAAGGCCTTTCCTTAGGCTGAGTGTCCTTACAACATAGCAGCTAGCTTTTCCCTGAGTGAGTGCTCATCTCAGTAGTGTGCCATCACTTCTGCAGTATTATAAATGAAGTAGAATACTGATCAACCTGTACATGAGGAAAGGGAGTACCCAGGGTGTGAATACCAAGAGGTGGAGATTACTGGGGGCCATGATAGAGGCTAGCTACCAAACAGGTTTTTCTGAATCTTCTTTGTCTTGAATAGCAACACAACCATCACCCAGTTTCTTAGTATAAAAACTTTGGACTCATTTTCTAGATGCCCTCCCTTATTCACCAATACTATTTTATCAATCCTATCAATTGCCAAGTTACAGAATCTATCATCTTAATATCCTTCGCATTATTCTTCTTATTTTATTGTTATTGCTTTAGTTCTGGCCCTTAGCATCCATTACAAGGGCATTTTCAACTACCATCTCTCATTTTATTTTACTTCTCTTTTATGCAGATTGAATCATATGGAATTGTCATTTTTGTAGTCAATTTTGGCAGTATATTTGTCAGCTTGGGCTGCCATAACAAAATACCATAGACTGGGTGGCTTCAACAACAATTTATTTTCTCACAATTCTGGAGGCTAGAAGTCCATGATCAGGGTGCTAGCATAGTCGGTTTTGGCAGTATATTTGTCAGCTTGGGCTGCCATAACAAAATACCATAGACTGGGTGGCTTCAGCAACGATTTATTTTCTCACAATTCTGGAGGCTAGAAGTCCATGATCAGGGTGCTAGCATAGTCGGTTTCTGGTGAGGGCTCTCTTCCTGGATTGTAGATAACCTCTTATTTGTGTGCAGAAGAGGAGAGAGGGAGAGAGCTCTGATGTCTCTTCCTCTTCTCATAAGGACACTAATCCTATCATGAGGGCCCCACCCTCGTGATCTCATCTGAACCTAATCATCTCCTAAATGGTCCACCTCCAAACACCATCACGTTGGAGATTAGGGCTTCAACATATAAACTTGGGGGTGGGGCCTACAATTCAGTCCACAGCACGCAATTTCAAATGGTTTGACGTAACACTTGTTTGCAAAAGGAGTACATGTTCATGATAGTGAATAAAAAAAAAACCAAAAATGATAGAAAAGATGAAAATAAAAACTACCTCAAATTTCATCACCTAGACATAGGCAGTGATGACATTTTTATGTATTTCCCAGTTTTCAAACACATATACCACTCTGAAGACTGGGCTCATACTAGGTACTTAGTTTTGTGTTCTGCTTTTTCATTTAACATTAATCCTGGGGCAA
>NW_007730577.1:72706-73985 GCF_000696425.1 Galeopterus variegatus
TTTTTTTTTATGCCTTACTCATGTTTTATTATAACTTTTAAATGAAAATATTAGCATTGAAGTTTCCTGTGAGTTTCCTAGGAGCTTGAAACAAAAATAAATTATCAGAAATGTTTGGGAGATATCCTAAATAAAAATATTTTGGCAAATTATCCATACTCCAGTATTTAATGACACTATTGTTTATATACTGTTCTGTAGTATTTTTTAAAAAAAATCCATAATATAAATGGACATCTTTCTGTAACAATACAGACTAGATCTACAACATTCTTCTAAATGGCTGCAGTGCAGTCCACTGAAAGGATACACTATTATATGTATTTTTTTAAGTTTATTTATTAATATATATATGTATTTTTACATTCTATGATGTTGCAGAGCAGTTGGAGGGAGGGGGAGAAGAGAAGGGGAAGGAAATAGGGTGGGAAAAGGAGGAAGGAGGAGGGGCAGGGTTGAGGCCTGTTGCACCCCCCTCATTCCTGCAGAGGAGACCAGGGGGCTTCCAGTGGTGGTTTGGTTATTGCTGGGCTGGGTACAGATGTCAGGGGGTATGTGGCTGAAGCCCTTGCCCCACGCTGTCCCAGCTTGGGAGAGCCCGCGGTGCTTTCTGTGGTGGCTCAGTGGTCATTGCTGGGCTTGTTGTGAGTGTTGGTGGGTGTGGCTGAGGCCCTCAGTCCCCCACCCTCAGGACTGGTTGTGGGTGTTGGGGGGCATGGCTGAGGTCCCCAGCCTTCCCCACTCCCTGGCTTGGTAGCCCAGGGGACTTTTGGTCCTTCTTGATTTTATAGGTGTTCTTTGGTGATATAAGACCTTTACTAGTTTATATCAAACTTTGTCTCTNTTGGTAGCCCAGGGGACTTTTGGTCCTTCTTGATTTTATAGGTGTTCTTTGGTGATATAAGACCTTTACTAGTTTATATCAAACTTTGTCTCTGGTCTGTGGTACTTTGTTCTTTCTTTCAGTTCTGTGTTGGATTATTTGCTATTCCCACCACTTAAACTCTGCACTCGAACTAATTTGTTGTCCTTTGCTTACTTGTAAAATGGGGAACTTCCTGTGGGGACCAGTACTTGAGCCCTGTAGTTGAGTTAAATTGCTACTTTGCTGCTGATTCCCTGGGGAAGGCTTTTTGTGCAGCTCAGGTTTTAATGGTTGGCTTTATAGGTACTTTCGGGTCTCGTGAGATCCGGTACACCTGGGTTGTGTAGAAACTCTGGTCTGGGCTTGAGTCTTTTCATCAAACTGCACCCCCTGCAGTTCTGTATTCCTGACCAG
>NW_007730577.1:74786-76955 GCF_000696425.1 Galeopterus variegatus
CTATGCTGATTGGGGAGCAGATCAGCTGTCCATACTGTGCCCCAGTGTTCTGGTGGGACCATCTCCCCTACTGCCCATGCTCCAAACACTTCCCATGGGACAGGCTGTGTGCTGGTCCCTTGCAATGACTAACCGGCCTCTGTGTGGCTCCTTTTTTTCAGTTTTTGTGGCCCCTCGCTCTTACGTGGGTCCACGGGAACCTTATTAGCAGTCTTGCTGGTCTGGGGGCCACCAAGGCCCTCTTCTCCCCTGCCACCTCCAAGCAACTTCATCCAAATGGCACAGCTGTGGCCTTTGCCAGCTCCTGTTCCATGTGCTTAGCAGCCCCAGCCTTGAAGCATCCAGGCCTCAAAATGGTTGGAGTGGTTCTTTCTCTCATTGTGGCTTTTCCCACTTTCATGCACTCTGTAGGTCTCTCTACCTCTTCCCCTGAGCTCTAGCAGCCCCAGCTTGGCTGCAGTTGCTTTTTCTTTTTTTTTTTTTAAAAGATGACCGGTAAGGGGATCTTAACCCTTGATTTGGTGTTGTCAGCACCACGCCCACCCGATGAGCTAACCGGCCATCCCTATATGGGATCCGAACCCATGGCCTCGGTGTTATCAGCACCACACTCTCCCGAGTGAGCCACGGGCCAGCCCTATTGTTGCTCTTTAATAGTTGTAAATTGGTTGATTTGTGGGAGAGAGTGATGCTGGGGACCATCTATTCTGCCACCTTGACCAGAAGCCGTGACCTCCTTCTAACTGCTAACATTGGCCCCCTTTCTGGAGCCATATTCTACTCCAACCAAGCCTCCACAATACTTCCATATTCTTCTCTAAAATTCAAACTTGATCATATCACTTGTCTGCTAAAACCAATCATTTGCTCCCTACTGCTTTTCACATCAAACTGTAATTCTAGAGAATGTTTCATCGGCTCTTTCATAATCTGGCTTTTACCTACAGTCCCAGTCTCATTTTTAACTTCTCTCTTATGTTCTCCTCTCTGGTAACATTAAAACCACCTACAGTTTCTAAACTACTTTTCCTTTTCACACTCTGTTCCCTCTATTGAGAATGCCTTTCCACTCTTGGTTTGCAGTGCTCACGAAGTCTGTTTAGAGAGCAGGAGATGGATGGGGTGTTCCATTTCTGGAAATGGGAGTGTTGCTGTGATCAGCATTATACTGGGTCTTCCTATCATTATCCCAATGGAAATAAATGTGTTCTAGCCCTTCTCATGACCACCACACTTCTGTTCTCTTTAAAACCCCTTACATCATGATGTGTCTTCTTACAGTAATTTCTTCTAAGTAGCTTTCATACAACTTTTTGTTGATTCTCCCTGGCTGCAGTGGTGTTTATGCTGCCCTTCATAATGCCAAAGAATATCTTTCAGTCCCCATTCCGATGCACTTGATTCTGTTTTCTAAAACATTTCTTGAGGCACCCTGAATCTCTATAAAACTTGCATTTTAATGTCTAGCATGGTGCTGTCACTTTGGTATTGCAGATCTAGTATGCAAGTGATACTTTTGTTAAGCATTGTGTGTCAAAAGTGCTTCTGAGGACATAAAATAAACTGCCAGTACACAAAATAATGGCAGAAAGACAAGCAAAAACAAGTGTTGTAGAACACGCTCAACTCAGGGTTGAATGGTAGACTATAATAACAGGAGATTCACATCCACTGGCTGAGAGCATCTGGTATACGCTGCTGTGTTAATGCTTAGTAGCTATATGCCTACAAAAACACTGAAGGCATGGAAAATTTTTATTTATGTATAGTATACTTTAATAAATTGTTATTACATGTGTATTTGCACATTTTAAAATAAACTATTATAAGGACAACTAGCTTCTTAAAAAATCAATGCAGAATGAAGCCTTGTTCAACATGGTATGTGAGATATAATCCAAGTCCTATTTGTATTTAAAACTGTGCAAATTTTCCTCTCTAGGAAATCTCTTCTGACACTTCTCTTCCTCTGTGCCTCCTTTTATATAGCTGATTTGTATTGATTTGTGATTCGCTGAAAGGTTGAGGTGACTTTATAATAAATTATAGATATGCTCACTATGACCAACTTTGATTGAATCAAAGAATCATTGAGTGAAGGCCGGCCAGTGGCTCACTCGGTAGAGTGCGGTGCTGATAACACCAAGGCCATGGGTTCGGATCCTATAT
>NW_007730577.1:77556-78293 GCF_000696425.1 Galeopterus variegatus
CCCTTACCGGTCATCTTTAAAAAAAAAAAAAAAAAAAAAAGAATCATTGAGTGAGATGGGATCCTAGATGTCATTTTGTCCAACCTCTCACTCAGCAGAAGAAGTGGTAGAGGGTCACATTATGTCAGCTAGGATGGCTTTCATTGTTAGAAAAGCTTTCCTTTATGCTGTACAAAAAATTTACCTCAGTGACAAGCACTTCTTTTCTGAGTTTTAACTCCAAAGAATGAATCCAACCTCTTTGTCACAAAACAGGCCTTCATAGTCTGAGCCCAGTAGGTACATCTTGTCTTCTCTTTTTTAGGCTAAATCTCTCCAGTTCTTTAGATGACTACAGTGTGCCTCATGCACAGTTTTGGTGCTGGTAGAGCAGAGGTTGGCATGGCTCCAGGTCTGGAGAATTCCTAAATTATAATAGATAGGAAAGCATTATCCCTTTCATTTCACTTTCCTATTCTGAGTAGCTTCAGAGTTTACCTGTCAGCTGAATTTTGTGGATTAGTCAGGTTTCCTTTGGCTGCAAGTAACAAAAACCTAATTCAAACCAACTTAAACAAGAAAAGGCTCATGTAATAGCAAATCTAAGGGGTGGCTTCAGGCAAAATTGGATTCTGGGATGCAATGCCAGCTGGGCTCTATTTCTCTCTTTATCTCTCTACTGTGCTTCCTTCTGTTTGACTTAATTCATGGGTAACAAGATAGCCAGCGGCTCCACACTTGTATCATCACTATATTTT
>NW_007730577.1:78448-79898 GCF_000696425.1 Galeopterus variegatus
GACTTAATTCATGGGTAACAAGATAGCCAGCGGCTCCACACTTGTATCATCACTATATTTTGTGATCACAGAGAAATTTTTTATCTCTCTGACAGAACATCTGAGGAGATTGGCTCAGCTTGGATTATGTACCCACCTCTAAACCAATCACTGTGGCCAAGTCTCATGGAGTGCTTTGATCAACCATGTTTTCTGTAACCATCCCTGCCCGTCTCCCCTCAACCCCCACCCTGGCCCTCCTCACTACGGGCAAGAACAAATGTGGTCAGCCCCATCAGAGCCACTTGGATTGAGAAGATTTACTGTAGAATGGGGTCAGGGTTGACATTCCAAAGGAGGTGATCCTGGGAAGACAAGCATGTTTACCAAGTTACTTAGGCTATTCTGGAAAGGCCATGGCTCAACTATTCAAAGTCCAAAATGCAGAAATGATACGGCTAGACAAAAATAGAACCAATGGTCAGATGGAACACCTTTTTTATATTGTGCAGGCTACTTTCAACTCAAAGTTGCCCTAATAGTATCTTACACAGTGTCAGGACTCAAATTATGTTTTATTGAGAAGCTGCCTACAATGTGCCTATGTTAATATTTTTAAAAGTTACTTTTCCTCAGAAGCACAGTATATTGGTTTATAGGCATATGCTCACTTGCTTACATATTCGAGTTATACTTCATTGTTTGAAGCTAGCTCATACATACTGTTCCTTTTCTCAATCTGTTTTGATTTGAAAGATTCCCTGTTATGAGACTCTTCTTTATGATATTTTTAAAAAATACATAAAGAGATGGAGGCTGAGCTAGATTAACGTTGTACAAATCTGATTAACATCATCTGCTCTGTTTCAAAGGTCAGGTGCACTCAACGAATTTACTTTGAAATTATTTTGTTTATTTTGTGGGCATATACATCATGAGCTTTCTAAAGGTCAAAAGTAGAGTTTGTTCTTGGATTCTAAAGCAATTTGATTTCCATTTACAGTATGGTTTGGTGACCCTAAATGCAGAAGCAGGCCCAGTTAAGTCATATTTCCAGTTTGTGTTTGGTTTAATTTTCTCATGAAGAAAATCCCTGCAAGATTAAGGCAGTGCTGAAATATCATTTTCCCTAAATTACATTTATTTTCAACTAGATTCCTAAGAGAATGCAACTCATAAATGACGTCTGAACTCTGAATGTTGGTTTCATGCCCATTTTGTTTTCAAAGATCTGGAATCATCATACTCAACTAGTTTCTGACCTGGAAACTAGAGCAAAGGCCAAGAAAGTTAGGACTCCTGGGTTTTATTAACATTTACCTGGTAGGGATCCTGAAGCTTTATTAATTGTTTGTAAAATCATGGTGTGCGTCATAGAGAAGCTCCACTTAATTATACAGTCATATTTACTATTAAAAAAATCCAGTTATATTGATGAAGTATTTTTTCATTAATTATTTTAAGTGTTTTT
>NW_007730577.1:80846-92652 GCF_000696425.1 Galeopterus variegatus
AAAAAATACATTCTAGAAGTGAATTTTCTGCTCTTTATATTACAAAATCATCTTTATACTATGACTATCTCTAGTCCACAAATATATTTAAAAGACAAAAATCTAAAAAGCATACTGAGAACAAGGTAAAAGTTGAATGTCATGACTAAAAGACTCAAATTTAGAAGCAGTTTTGTAATGCATATTCAAAATATTTTCTATAACTTTGTTTAAAATATTTTCTCTTGACACTATCCATATTGTTGAAAACCCAAGGACTACATGAATAAAAACATTGATATTGTTTTTGGTTCTGGCCAAGATGGTGGAATAGATGGTCCCCAGCGTCACTCTCTCTCACAAATCAACCAATTTACAACTATAAAAACATAACAACAGCCAAGCTGGGGCTGCTGGAGCTCAGGAGAAGAGGAGGAGAGATGTTTGGAGTTCATGAAAGCAGGAGAAACCACAATGAGAGAAAAAAAAAACTGCTCTGAGTATTTTGGGCCACAGTCGCTTTAAGGCTGGAGCTGCTGAGTGCATAGAGCAGAAGCCGGCAGAAGCTGCAGCTATGCCCTTCAGATGGAGTTGTTTGGAGGCAGCAGGGAAGAAGAGGGCCTTGGTGGCCCCCAGGACAGCAAGACCACTAATAGGGTTCCTGTGGACCCACACAGGAGCAAGGAGCCAGAATAGCTGAAAAAGGGGAGCCATTCAGAGGCTGGTGAGTCATCGCAAGGGACAAGCACATAGCCCGACCCATGGGAAGTGTTTGGAGTACTGGCAGTGGGAGAGATAGGCCCACTGGGGGAACACTGGGACACAGCAAGGACAGCTGATCTGCCCCCCAATGCAGTGCAGGACCACTCAGAGGAGACTATTCAGGAATGCAGAATTGCATGGGGTGCAGTGTGATGAAAAAACTCAGGCCCAGATCAAAGTTTCTATACAACTCAGGTACGCCAGGTCTCTGGAGAGCCGGAAGTACCTATAAGGTCAACCATTAAGCCCTGAGCTGCAGAAAAAGCCTTCCCTACTCAAGTACTGGTTCCTACAAGAAGTTCTCCCATTTTAGAAGTGAGCAAAAGACAAAAAATTAGTTCTGGCTTAGGCACACCACCAGCATCTCAGGGCCCCACCTAGGGGCCTGGGGCACAGAGCCGGGGATCGGACCCCTTGCCCACAATCAGGCACACTACCAGTGCCAAGGAGTGTGCCAAAAACATCACCTCCATGTGGGTGGCATCCCACAGGCACCACAATAAGCATGGCTGCTACGAAAGTGGCTAGACGTCACAACCACCACACAGATGGTCCACCAGCCACTGGAGTGCATTGACACAAGCAGAGTCACCAGCAGAGACCAAAGAAAAGAAGAGGATGTCTCTCTCCACAAAGCCCATTCCAGAGTGACAGAAGCAGCAGCTGCTCTATGATAATATTGGGGGACCTGAACAAACCTCTCAGCATTGGACAGATCATCTATGCAACAAATCAACAGAGTAACCATTACTATTTCAGAGGGAGAGAAGAAATCTAGGGTTATCAATGATGGGAGGGGAGAGGGAGAGGAGGATGGGGAGCGATTGGACAAGGGGCATAAAGAATAAGTACAATTTGCAACAATATTTATACTAGTAACATTGATTTGACCCACATGTCAACATTGAATCCCCAAAATATGTATAATCAATTATGATTCAATAAAATAAAATAAAAATAAAAATAAAAAACATTGATATCCACATTAAAAAAAAAATTAACTCATGTTATTCCAACAACATAAATAACACATAGTTTAAAAAAAAAAAGGTTCAGGAATTCAGAAATGGTATCAATTAGAATAAAAGACACTCCTGCCACCGGTGCCATCTCAATCCTCCAACCATTGTTCACAATCACCTGGGATGCTTCCAGTTTTCTTTACAAGTGCAGGTACATGTCCACAATCACTTATCTGCAATTTTGAAATCCGAAAAGCTCTGAAAACCAAAAAGTTGACTTAATATGAGGCTATATATAGTGTTTATTTATCCCATACATGTTTTGTTGCAGCCATATTAATATGTTTAATTACAGGGTACTGTTCCAAGACTGCTCTAGGAGTGATATATACTAGATGGTATAGGCATATATACCTTTCTAAAAATCCCCAAATGATTAATTTCTAAAACCCATCTGTCTCAAAAGTTTTATACCAGTGATTATAGACCTTGATAACTATGTGTGTTTTTAACACATAATCTTTTTATGTTTGCACAAATGAATCATGCCTAATATACTGTCTGGTAACTATGTTTATGGAATAGTTTAATATTTTCCCTTAAGATCTTATCATGGCCTACAAAGCCCTACATGATCTGGCCTCTCGCTACCTAACATCCCATTATTTTTCCTCTCATTCACTCTTCTCCAGCCATATGGGCCTGCTGCCTATTCTTCTACCACACCAAGTTTGTATCTTAAAGACTGCACTTGCTGTTCCCTTTGTCTGGAATAATCTTCCACAGATTTTCTCATGGCTCACTTCATTGAGATCTTTGTTCAAATGACACTTCTTCAGAGGCCTTCCCTGACCACCCTATCTAAAAGAAGACCCCTACCACCATCTGACCCCTCACTCTTTTCTTTTCCTATCATTTATCAACACCTATGATATATTTTACATTTGTATGTTAGTATATAGTCTCTCTTCTACTAGAAGTCCCATGAAGGAAGGGATTTTTTGTTATCTATTCACTATTGCATCCCTAGCACCCAGAACAGTGCCTGGCATATAGTAGATGCTCAATAAATACTTGTCGAATGATTGTTTTTTCCTTTTGCCTCCAAATTAAACAATTTGTTTTATAGTTACACGGCTCCCAACTGCTTTTATGGCAAACTAAGGAGTATACCTATGAAACCCTCATGAGCTGACCTTTGGGACTCTTCCAGACTCTTTCACCACTGCCTGACTTCCACTCTGTGTTGTAGACTGATGAATTTATTTTCTGAGCTCTGGTGCTTGCCATGTACTGTTGTCTCTGCCTGCAACTCCCTTTCTCCTCCACTGTAGGTGGCAGAATCGACTCATTCTGGCTTTTACTCATGAGCATCATATTGATTTGTTCACCTGTTTACATGCTGATAGTATTCACTACAGTACAAGTCCAGGGACTGTGTTCTATGTGTTGGTACATCCCAGCCCCTAGCACAGTGGCTGGCACAGAGTGATTTTTAATATGTGAAAAACTGAACTGAATTGAAATTGCATACCATGTTCCACTAAGTCCTCTACTACAGAAATACATTTTTTAATTTTTAGGAAATGTTTTTAATGGGTTTTATCCTCTAGAATAATGAAATGTCCTTAAAGCTGCAGTGGAACCAGGGTTTAGATGCATAATTTCTTGAAAGAGAGTGATGAAAAATCATAGCTTATATCTTAGCCACCCTAGTGAGATCACAGATTGGACACTGAGCTTAGTTTTATGCACCTTATGTTCTAAGTAACTAGAAGGTGATTGCAAAAGCTGGCAAGATTAAGTGTGATTATTTATGAGGCATAGTTGAGAGGAGACAGCATGCATACGTTCACTAACTATGGGGAATAAACCGATCTCTAAATATCTGATGAACAAATCTACCCAAGGAATACATTTAGCACAGAACAATAGAGGGATAAATAAGATGAGGAATTAGAAAAGGGGGCAGAAATTTAGAGAACTTTTAGCATATCATAAGATGGGTCTTACTAGAAACCAGAATTCTCCAGTAGCTGCCCAAACCTGATTGATTATGGGTTGAGAAATTTGTGAAGGAGACTGGAGCATATGGGTACAGGTGAATTTCCCAACATTTCTATACTTTGTATTACAAAACACTGTATCATTTTTCCTTTTTATAATATAAAACTTTCATATTACATACGATTTTTCCAAATACCTGCATCCCCAAGATTTTTGTCTAAAAGTCTGGATTATGACCTCTAACATGTGGCTAAAATGAATTATGTAGAGAATTGAACTCTCTGACCTCTAAGGCCTTTGTAGTTTTGAAATTCTGTTTCTCTGTTTTCATGGTAAAGATTTCCTTGTAGGTCCTCTGTCCTTGAAGAGGATGCTGTTGGGAGTGTTCGACTGAAGCAGAGGAACACTATGTGACCACCAGGTTTTCCACACATAAGGGTGGTCCCATGCTTTGTGATAATGGCAGGTTATTGTGAGGTTACTTGTGCCTGTTTACTTTATGACTTAGTTGACAGTTACAAGTGGTACAAATGTCAGGCCCTTCTAGTACTTACCCTGTTTGCTTTTTGTTGCCATACATAGTCATTCATTGGCCACACATTTACTTAGTGTCTACTGCTGAATAAGACAAAAACAAAGTTCTTGCCTTTACGGAGTTCACATTGTGTTTTAGTCCATTTTGTGTTGCTATAACAGAAATACCCGAGACTGGGTAATTTATAAGGAAAAGAGGTTTATTTGGCTTACGATTCTGGGACAGCTGCATCTGGCATGGGCCTCAGGCTGCTTCTACTCATGGTGGAAAAGCGGCAGGCAGCCATCGGGTACAAGCAGATCACATGGCAAGAGGAAGCAAGAGAGAGGAATCAAGAGAGAGAGAAGGTGCCAGGGTCTTTTTAAGCAAGGAGCTCTCACAGAGCGAGAACTCACTCATTAATCACCCCTCCCCCAGGGAGAGCATTAATCCATTCATGAGGGATCTGCCCTCATGACTCAATCAGTTTCCAACACTGCCACATTGGAGATCAAATTTCCACATGAGTTTTGGAGGGGACAACACATCCAAACTCCGTCACATTGTATTTGAGGAGACAGATGATAAACACAAATACAGATAAATGGTGATTGTAATTTCAAGTAAAGCTATTTGCTATGAAGAAGTACATAACAAGATAACCCAGAGAGGTCTTTCACAAAACTGTCTTTTAGGTCTAAAAATCACCTTTATGTTACTTTCCCCCAAATTCTAAGCCTTTCACTTGTGTTTCTCCAAGATCATAAAATGAAAAACACATTGCCTCCATCAATATTTCTTTAAATTCCCTTTCTGTATTTTCTTGATCTCCTTCTTCCTTTTCTCACCCTACTCTAGTCCCCCTAAAGTCCCCTCCCCTCAAGTCCCCAAAGAGTTCATATTTCCCAGTGTAATTAAGGCTTTTGTTTTGTTTGTACGTCTTAATGAGGATTTAGAAAGTGCTATCTTAATTATTCATATGATGAGGGATACAAGGTGGTAGGCTGCTCATTTTTTTTTTTTATGAATCTACTTTATTTTTGAATTATTCTCATTCTGCTAGTTTCAGTGACATGAGCTTGTGGTGAGCCAAAGCCATCTGTAGCAGACACTACTGGTGCCCTGCCAGTATCCTCTACTCCCTATTTCAAGGCATACCAACCTGACTTCCAATGACAGTACCTGTATCTCTGGCTTTTTCTGGATTTTGAGGAAATTCTGCCCACTCGTGTACCATGCCAGAAGAGCCAGGGACTTAATAGCCCCTGAAAGCAGCCACCTGATTATTAACTGATAGGAGCTTGTGTTTAAACAGCCAAGTTCTCTTGTCCCCTTAGTGGGATAACTCAGTCTAAGGCATGTGTTCTATAATGGTTCCCAGAGATCCCAAGGAAGATTAAGCTCCAGTTGTCCCTAGTAGTAACGTGCTGGATAGGGCATCATTTTTTGTATGTCTTCCCTTCCCTATTTCACTTTCATTCTCTCTTCCTGGTGTTTCTTGCAATTATCTCTGAAATAAACTACTTGTACTTAATACCTGTCTCAGAATCTGCCTCTGGGAGAACCCAAACTAAGATATCACCTCCAGGTGATTATTAATTCAGGTGATTATTAATACAACGCTTGGTAATGACAAGTTGCAGATCAGATAGTAACCTCCGCACTGATTGTCTTGAACAAGGAAAGTGCCATGTCTTTTTTTTTTTAAAAGATGACCGGTACGGGGATCTCAACCCTTGGCTTGGTGTTGTCAGCACCACGCTCAGCCAGTGAGCCAACTGGCCATCCGTACATAGGATCCGAACCTGTGGCCTTGGTGTTATCAGCACCGCACTCTCCCGAGTGAGCCATGGGCCGGCCCTGAAAGTGCCATGTCTTAATGCTCTTTGTAAATATATGTGTTGCTGAAGGTCATGGCTGACCTTCAGCCCAGCAGTCAGCATCATCCGTAGCTGAAGTAATAACGATATACTCATATTAGGGTGCGCGACAATGACGGAATAACCATTAGATACCACTGTTTAGATGCTGAGTACGTTCATGACATTTGGTAGGGGCAGGGGGCAAAGCCCAAGTAGAACAGTGTTTCTGGGGCGCGGGTCTGGGTCTCCACGCGCGTGTGGTCATTACCCCGGCGGCCCGGCGCCGCTCGTGGGGCGGTAGTCTTTTGTCCGGCGGACACTCCCACCCCCAGAGCCTTTTCGGAGTTGGGACTCAGGCACCCCAATTCCTGGGCACCGGTCCTCACTCTAACCCGCCCCTCCTCCACTGCATTTTATAAAGTGGGGAAACTGAGGCATGGTGGAACGGCCCAGCTCTCGGCCCCTGTATTGTAGTTGGCACTGGCCGCTGTTGAATGGCTTGTCAGTTTCCTAGACAATTACGAATCTCTGCCCCGACAGGTCTGTGTTAAACATTCAACTCTGGGTTCCCCAAAGGGGAGCTGAACACGTGCGCATGACTGGAGCAAAGCAGGGCACAGAGAAGGCAATATTTTGGGAGAGAATTTTACCTTTGATTTTTATAAAAACAAAGACAAAAGCATCGAATTCGTTGTGATGGGAGATCTCATCAGTACTGTCTGTTGGACTACGTTACACCTATTTTATGGTTCGGTGCTGTTTGTTAGTTTCATAAGTGGGAATTTTTAAGGTATATCCAAATGTGGGGTAGGGGGCGGGGGTATGAGACAGGTCAGTGGAACTTGAGTTGGATTCGCAATTTCCTCTGTAGGTTCAAATACTGCTCCTCCTGTGCGACCCTGAGCCAGCTACTCACAGCGATTACCTGGGGGGGAAAACGAGCTTAACGCTCCCTGCTCAAGTGGCCCAAAGATGCTTCTTGAAGTCGAAATCTAAATTGAGGTCATGCTTGCGAAAGTTTGCCACTGGCAAACTTATTGTTTTTATTATTCTGGGTCTCAGAAATGTGCTGAGGACCAGTAGAAAATACCGCCAATGGTTGTGTTAGAGAGGCTCTGACCCAGGCTGGGCCCGGACTACCAAGGGCTGCCCCGACTCGCACCTGTTGTTTCGGCTGGGTGCACCGGAACGCTCCCTCTTCGGCTCCATTTTACTGCCGGCAGCCTGGGCTGCGGAGGCTTCTGGGGGTTGGAGTCCCGCCCCTTGTTTCCCGGCGGGGTGGTACTCCATTTCCCAGCGTGCTGTTTGGCGCGGCGAGATGTCTCCTGGGAGATGAAGTCTCACGTCCCTCCGTTCTCCAGAGCAGCCACTTTACTCGGAACTACAACTCCCATTTGGCCCTGCGTTGCCTCCAGACTGCATCCACCTGCTGCTACCTGGGTCTGGAGAAGGATGACTAGTAAAGATGTCTTGGATTTTTGTCGTTGATTGCCTAAGCTGTCCCAAGTATTAGATAGGAGTTGTTGTATACGGTGTTACAAGTATTAAATATGCAATGTGCCCTTTTTCAAACACAGCTAATACTCGACAATTTACAGACCATGTTTACATGATCTCTTTTAATAATGCTGTATCTCTCATTTGTCGATGAGAAAAAGCTTGAGAAGATTTGTGCATGGTTACACAGCTAGAAATAAAATGTAATATACATTTTATAAACTATATAACATTTAGTTATTATAATTTAATGTAATCCTCTTAAAAGCTGTATGAGAGAATCATTTTTGTGTCCATTTTATGGATTAGAAAACTAAGGCTAGGAAAGTTAAGCAACTTGTTCAAGTTAAATCAGCTAGTGAATAGAAGTACAGGGATTATAACTCCTTCTGCTTGACCGTCTCTGCTTAGAAAAAACCCCTACCTTACAGAGCTAAGAGGGGGTCCAACCTTTCCGACTACAGAATTTGGAATCTTTCCATTATACCATGTTGCCTCTGTAGTTAGACACTAAACATTAGAGCTGCAAAAACCTTTGAGATCATTTAAATCTAAAGCAAAGAAATTGGAACAGTTCCTGGCATATAGTAAAGGTTCTACAAATGTTAGCTATATATAGCTTTATAATACCTTTATTTTAGAGATGAGGAAACTAGCCCAGGTGGTAAAGCAGTTTGCCCAAGGTCACACAGTTGGTTCATGTCAGAGATGAGACTAGACCCAAGCATCTTATTTCCAAGTCCAGGGTTATTTTCATTCTACCAGCAGTCAGCTAGCAGGAGCACCAGATGTGTAGCTGTTTAGATAATGGTTTCTCCTTTAATTTGTTCTTTCTAGGCTACAAACCAGGACCAATTGTTATGTCTCTTTTCTTATTACTGATAAGGTTCTAATATTTCACTAATTCAACAAATGATTTTTGAGTTTCTTTATATCTCATTTCTCTTTAGGGGCAGGGCCACATAGATGAAAATTACCTAATCTGTTAGGGCTGGAAAGATCTTATAGACAACCTAATCTAACTCTTTCATTTTATAAATGAGGAGAGTGAGGTACAGTTTGCAGTCTTAACCTCATACCCTTGTGTCAAAAGCATCCTGTTTGAGCATGGAGGCAGGTTTCTGGAGGCCTCACAGTACCATACATAATCTTTCAGGCTCATGCTTTTCTACTTGGTGTCCTCATGCTAGCCTCATGCCTGTGAATGTTTGGCGAAATGCTTTAGGGAATGTTTTTGTGTCTTCATCTTTATTTGTACGTACATGCAACTTCAGTATGCTCCATTTCTATTTTGGGAATTAGTTTTGTTTTGGCTCCCAATACTCTTTTCTTTTTGGATCTTTCAGACACTCAAGAACAAAATCTGACACTGTTTGTGTTCACAGATGATAAAATATAACCCTCTAATATAAGGTATCAGAAATGTACACAGTTTAAATTATACAAACTCTCATTTTAGAAACCATATTGGTGCTTTCAATTATGTATTCACAGATAATAAAGCAAGTAACTCTCATCTCTGTTGTGTGAAAGGTGATTTGTACATAATTAGATAATAGAGTAACAGTTTTCCTGATTATTGGCTAAACATCCCTGAAACAGTTACTGTGCAAGAAGTTCTCCCTATCACCCTCTTGGCCTCCTGGCACTCTGCAAACTGACAGTCTGATCATTCAGCTTCCAGCACAGTGCTTGACCATTAGTAGACACTGAAAAAGTATTTGTGGAATTGCATTCATAAGCACTCCTGAGCTCTGTTCCCATGTCTTTTTCTTGAATGTTTTCTCTTTTAATGTAGAAATGCAGCTTTGAAATATAAGATGTAGGATGTTACTTTCTTTCAACATGTACATTGCAGAGAAAAATTTTGACCTTTGAGGTCATCCTCCAAGGGGCTATCTCTTTGGGAATGTCCAGGTCTGTGACTTTTCAGATGAGAAAGCAACCCAAGTAGCAAAACATAACAGAGAAGCAATAGAGAGTGGTTTTCTGGAGGCCTATGATTTAAATCCCATCCCTGCCTCTTAGAGAGGTTACTTAGCCTTTGGTTTCCTCTCTGTAAAATAGGGATAATAGGCCTTTCTACTTCATAGAGTGATGGTAAAGAAGAAAGCGTGCTTAAAGCTTTGAGCATGTTGTCAGGCTCTCAATAGCTGCAGTCCATAGATTAATAGTAGCTCTTTTTGTTATTATTAATGTAAACTTGATATATGAATATTCAGATTTAATCAAGACTTAAACTTGAGGCAGATATCTGTTTGGCAAAAGGATTTGCCATTTGTTTTCTTAGAGTAGCAAGCTTGGCCATCACATTAAAATATGAAGTTACCCACAACTCTTGATGACTGATCTTGTCAGTGCAGTGACACTCTCTTGTGTGGGCAGAGAGATAGTGAAGCTTTTGGCTCGGTGGTGCCTGCTGAGAGGTCCCTGATCTATCATTCCATGTATATATTAAATCTTGGAATGAAAAGCAGTCTGTTTCTGTCAGTGGGGACTTCTGTCCACCTCTAGATAGGACTGGGCCTATCCCAGGGTTAAAGTAAAGCCGTTGTTGTCCAGCTGGTGAGTAATCCTGGGGCAACAGCCATGTGGATATGGGAGAGCTTCTTTGTAAAGCTGACAACTTCAATAGCCATGAGGTTACTGATAAGAAGGTGAGTTAGTTAAAAGGGGTGATGCAGGAGACAGGGAAGGAGAACTGGGAATGAGGATCACAGCAAGAGAAGAGGGGGCGGACAAGGGAAAGACTGGGGCCCTCAGTATCCTAAACGTGTCTCATTCAGTGTATCTATCATGCTCCTAGCTCTGTGCCAGGCACAGCACTATGCACTGGTGACGGAGCAGTGAATGTGGCTGACAGGGAGGTGGTGATGTTGGTGAGTGGTGGAATATTCTAGGCAGGGAAGAGCCTAGAAGAAGGAAGGAAGGGAAGCAGGGAGGGTGGAGAAGGGGATGTTGGGATTTGATGAGCAGTGAGAAGGTCTTTGTGCCTGGAGTATGGAAATCAATGGCTGGAGGAGGTGGGGAGATGAGGCAGCAGAGGCTGGCTAGGGAGATATTATGCAGAGTCCTGTTATCTGCATTGTAGAAAAAATTTGGACTTTATTCAAGGGCATTTGGGAAACCATTTAACAGTCTCAGGTGGGAAAGTGAAATGATTGGATTTGTTTTTTAAAAAGCATGGATGCATAGCAATCTATTGTATACTTGAAAATTGCTAAGAGAGTAGATTTTACCACAAATAAATGATAAGCATGTTCCCCATAAAGGCCAGCAGGAAAAAAAAAAAAAAGATAAGCATGTGAAGTGATGTGTATGTTAATTAGCTCAATTTAGCCATTTCACAGTGTATACATATTTCAAAACATCATATTGTACACAAGTATATACAATTTTTATTTGTGAATTAAAATAAGTAAATACTTTTTTAAAAACTATGGATGCAGTACAGATAAGGAATTTGTCAGAGGCAATAATTGATGTGGGAAAACCAGTTAGGTCTATGTTGCTTCAGTGTTAATGTGCAGAGAAGTCTGCTGCTGATCTTAAGATGACGATTCTGATTCAGTAAGACCTGGAATGGACCAGAGACTCAGTATTTCTAACTGGCTGATGCGTCTGGTCCATGGACTATACTTTGAATAACAAGTATTAGGAGACTCTTGAGTAGTCTTGAGTGGTCTAGGTGAGAGATGATGGTAGTTAAGAGAATGGACTCTAGAGAGCAAAAGACCTGGATTTTAATCTTGGTCCTAACATTTACTGTCTGTGTGACTATGGTAAAAGTATCCTAATCTAAGCCTCAATTTTCTCATCTGTGGAATGGAGATAATAATTCCGATTGCAGAGGAATGTTTTAAGTTTTCAATGAAGTAACCTTGGAGAATGCTTTACACAGTAATTGGCACTCAATTGGTAGATTTTGATTTCACTTATTATTCATAAAAATCAAAACTTTATGTATCCTGCTCCATGTTTCCTTGTTTATCATATTTTGAATACTGAGTAGAACAGATTAAAAAGTATGGTTTTAAAGCATGATTAAAAAGCAAGGTTTTTTAATGCAGATAAGAATTTTCTTTCTGGGAGAGGGGAGAGAGAGTATGGAGAGGGAATCACCTTCACAAATGGAAAATATGTTACCTTTACAAAGGGAAATTTATGCTGTGCTTTTAGCCAGATGGGGGAGGGCAGAGAGGTCCCCCCCCCCCCCCCCCCCC
>NW_007730577.1:93631-98123 GCF_000696425.1 Galeopterus variegatus
GGGGGGGGGGGGGGGGGGGCCCCCCCCCCCCCCCCCCCGTGCCTGCTGTTTCTTAACTGCCTTCAACTCAAAATAACCCTGATGCCAAAATGGTATATTTTGGGGTGGCATATTCTGATCCCCTTCAAGACTCTGCTTTCAAATTTTTTTTTCCTTCCTCATAGAAAATGCATACACTTACATTTGTTTGAGTATTTATTTATTTATTTATTTTTCCTTTTTGTCTTTTTTACTGACTGGTAACGGGATCGCAACCCTCGGTGTCACGCCCGCACCGCGCTCAGCCAGTGAGCGGGAACCGGTCTGCACATGGGATCCGAACCCTCGGTGGGAGCGCCGCCACACTCCCAAGCGGCGCACTCTCCAGTGCACCACCGGGCCGGCCCTTGAGTATTTATTTTTAAATCCTTATATCAAGGGTCCAGGAACATTCTTGGCCTGAATTTATATTACCCAACACCATAATTTTATTTTTCAGCATTTCCTGAGCCTCTCTACTCGCCAGGAGGTTATTTCACAATGTAGTAGCTTTATTTTTCTAGTCTGTTGACTCCACAGAGAGAGAAAGAGTGGGAAAAAGAATGTTTTTGCTAGAGGGTTTAATACAGTTAAATTACATATTTTAAGGGTATTTTGTATGTGTGCCAGTGTTTTCTTTTAATGATGAATATATAGGAATAGACGAGAATATTGAGAACCTGGTTAAGAAGTTCACAAAAGGTCCGCTATTCTGGAACTTAAAGACTCTTTCTGAGTTTATTAGTGTTCCTTGTTATGGATTTACCTCTTTTTACTAACAATCAGAATTCTATTAAAATTCAGTATATTTTGCAGTTTTTCAGACTCACAGCTACTGGAGTTAGGGTTAGGGTTAAAAACCGTCATAGGTAATGTTGAAGTATCAGTACTCCCTCATGAGGTTGAATGCATGCATATTTCAGTTGGGCACAGGCTGGAGGAGAGTACAGTATGCAGTCATTTAATCAGTGAAGTTTCTGTTATGTGGTGAGAACCAAATTTTCATTTTCTGCGAGGCTTGAAGTCTTCTTCCCAAGTTCTCGGTTTTGAAAAAAAAAAAAAAATCGCTGTTGTCTTCAGACTCCACATTAACTGAAGGACAGTACCTGCTTGGGTGTTTAAGTGGTGCCTTGGAGCCCTGAGGACAGGTAGAGGGAGGGGTTGGAACTTGCTGGAATAAGATTGTTTCAACCCTGCAGCACTGGCGATTCCTGTTCAACCTCTCCCAGGAATGAGTCTGGTGAGAGAAGAGGTAGTGATCCTGGGGAGAGCAGGGGACAGCAAGAGAGAGGTGGAAACAAATGCAGAGGGTTTGGAAGAGGTATGGAGGGTTGGAAGAGGTATCCAACCAACAAAAAATGGTTGGATGGAGGGGCAGAGAAAGCTTTTTGCTTTTACAGTCATTTGTGTAAGTAAAATTCAAGTCTCTGCTTGCCAATTACTACATCATATGAAAGAAGCAGGTCTAATTTTGACTGAATTTGGTCTACTACTTTGGATGGTCTGCCTTGAAGTGTAGACTATGGGCATGCTGTGTGCCACTTTGGGATACCTTAGAGAGATGGGCAGGCACGTCTGGCACAGCTGAAATTGAGGTACCAAGGCCTGCACCACCACCCCCTCCCAACTTAATTGACCTGGATGAGACCTACTCTAAGTGATTCTAACTTACAGCCGTGGCCGAGAAGCACTGGTTAGAAAGCAATCCAAACAGGTTAAAATCATGTAAAGAAGGGGGCACTATAATTGGGCTAAATAAATTTTCATTAGGAGGCAGGGTGCCTCAAATTCCCATCAGATACAACATATCACTTTAAAAATCTCAGATTTTTTCCATCAAATTTAGAGAGACTCAGTTGTATAGGCTGAGTTATATCTATTTGCTCCTAAAACCCCTGTATTTACCACTTGGAATTCTTCCTGTAGTCAGTGGGAAGGAGTACTATGAATGGCTAGGCTTGGAGCAAATGTCCACCCCTGGAAAGGAGAGGTTCACTCAAAGGAAGTGGGGCAGGGCTGCCTCATTGCTCAGCGTCAGGGGCCACCATTGACCTCATAGTACATGTGAATGGTGCTGCCTGGAGTTGTGCTGTGCACAGCTTGCTTGGCTGTCCACACAGAGAGGCCCTGATTAATGGGAGGTGCTGATACCTTCAGAAGAGAAGTTACTGCGGGTACAAAGATAACAGGTGGCCACTGCAGCTTGATATCCCAGTTGCTGGGTCCTGCCAGCTTGTGGGGTAAAAGCAAGGCCAGAAAGCTTCAGTAGCCAATGGCCACAGATAAATGTGCAGCTGAGACCTTCTCTTGGCTCCTCTGAGCAGGAGATAAAGCTTCCTCTAAGCTAAAGCTTCTGCTAGCCTCTTGAACTTCCAGGAGGCAACAGGCCAAGGTTTCCCTGGCCTAAAGAAATTAACTGTGTTTGGCTTCCTAGTAGGTAGAACAGCTGGGTCCAACTCCTATGGGTCAGGGACTGGCTAGAACTATATGCAAGGATCCTGATAAGGCCAGAAGCTTCTACATTTCTAACAAGCTGCCAGGTGATGCATATGCTGCTGGTCCACTGGCCACACTTGGAATAGCAAGGTTCTAGATCTTTATGGCTCTACTAGGTTGCCATTCTGTTTTCACATAATGAGTAGTGTTGTTTAGAAATATATCTAGCACTGTATTATAGGCTGAGAGTGATCTTGGGCATGTTGTTTTGCTCTGCAGAGTTTTATTTTTCTCTGTAAAATGGACATAATAGTACCTATTCCATAGGTAGGTATGAATTAAATGGGATAATCTATATAAAACTTAGCACAGTGTGTGTGTGTGTATATATATATATACATATATACACACACACTTTCATATAGTAAGTACTCAGTGAATGTTAGCTATTATTTTTATTATTGTTATTATATTTTACATTTTTATTGTTTTTGAGCTCAGAGATCCAGATTCACAGACCCAAAGCATGTGGCTTTACTAATTACCAGATTTGTGAGCTTGTGTGTGTGTATATATATATATATACATATATACACACACACTTTCATATAGTAAGTACTCAGTGAATGTTAGCTATTATTTTTATTATTGTTATTATATTTTACATTTTTATTGTTTTTGAGCTCAGAGATCCAGATTCACAGACCCAAAGCATGTGGCTTTACTAATTACCAGATTTGTGAGCTTGGACAACTTTCTTGGCTAAGTCTCAGCTTCCTCGTCTTTGATATGGGGGTTAATAATGGTAACTTTGATATGGGATTTATAATGGTGAGGGTTGCATAAGATTGTATGTATAAAGCCCTGGTTTGTATTAGCTATTCTTATTATTATGAATACTAATCACTGGACTTGCACAAGCAGCTTCCGTTACTGGTGTTGGCCAGATTTTTTTGAGTTCTTGGTAGTAGACTGTCAGTGTGGTAGGAACAGCCCACAGCCCCCACTAGGTCTAGTGGCAGGTAAGTGGAGAGTGGGCTTGGGATCTGGAAGCAGGTGATATCTTGCAGTTATGGCAAGCAGGCAGGTCGAGTGGGGGATGACAGTCTGGCAACAGGTCCAGTTGCAAATCTGAGTTGATACTGAATGTTGCCTTGTGCCCCGTGGTCCTCACTGAGCACTTGTCTGTGTCTGAGTCTAGGCCCTGCTTGTGGCCTTGTTCTAGTAAGTGAATTACTGTGACTCAGGCCTATCTTGATAACCTGACCTGCCTGGTACCCCAGTTTGCATTCCTAAGCCCCAGATACGTTCTTGCCAGTCTTCCTGGGTATGAGTCATTCCCTTGTTCATTAGTTTATTCACTTAGTAAGCATATATGTCAGGCACCGTGCTAGGTGTGGGTGTGCATCCATGAACAAGGGAGTCATGGTGCCTGCCCTTGTGGAGTCTAGTGGAGGAGATGGACAATACGCAGGTTAACAAAAGTAATCAAAAAATGCCAAGTACAAGAAGGAAGAATATAAGTACTGTGATAGTGAAAGGGGGGTGGGTAACGTATTTAGATAAACTGGCCAGGGAGAAGAAGCTAAAGCCCCAGATACGTTCTTGCCAGTCTTCCTGGGTATGAGTCATTCCCTTGTTCATTAGTTTATTCACTCAGTAAGCATATATGTCAGGCACCGTGCTAGGTGTGGGTGTGCATCCATGAACAAGGGAGTCATGGTGCCTGCCCTCGTGGAGTCTAGTGGAGGAGATGGACAATACGTAGGTTAACAAAAGTAATCAAAAAATGCCAAGTACAAGAAGGAAGAATATAAGTACTGTGATAGTGAAAGGGGGGTGGGTAACGTATTTAGATAAACTGGCCAGGGAGAAGAAGCTGATATTTGAACTGAGACCTAAGTAAAGGTTGAGAGGGAGCTGGCCACATGAAGAGCTGGTAGAATGGTGTTCTAGGCAGGAGGAACAGCCTGTACCTCTGTGGCTGAACCATGGAGATTGAAAGGAGGACTGGCACCAGATGAAGTTGGCCACATAG
>NW_007730577.1:98323-99462 GCF_000696425.1 Galeopterus variegatus
AGGTTAACAAAAGTAATCAAAAAATGCCAAGTACAAGAAGGAAGAATATAAGTACTGTGATAGTGAAAGGGGGGTGGGTAACGTATTTAGATAAACTGGCCAGGGAGAAGAAGCTGATATTTGAACTGAGACCTAAGTAAAGGTTGAGAGGGAGCTGGCCACATGAAGAGCTGGTAGAATGGTGTTCTAGGCAGGAGGAACAGCCTGTACCTCTGTGGCTGAACCATGGAGATTGAAAGGAGGACTGGCACCAGATGAAGTTGGCCACATAGATAGGGCCCAGGCCAGGTAGGGCCTTGAAGTGAAAATATGGAGTTTGTATTTTATTCTCTGGGTGGTGGTCCTGCGCCTGAATCTCAGTACTATGGTTGGAGTCTTGCCCTTTGCTGTCCAGACTTCCCCTCCACTGAGCACCAGCTTCTAGACTTCTTTTTCCTTCCCTCTTGCCAGAGCATCTGTTATAGTCCTGGCCAATTCCTCCCTAATACCTACTGTTTGCATAGGCTACTCTGTTACCTGTTAGTGTGCTTTCCAGACACCAGGTTTCATGTGTATAACCCAGTTCCTTCTCATGTCCTTCATCTGGGTTCTGCTCAGAGTGTCTGCTATACCCACTCTGCCCCCGAAGGAATATCTAGCCCATATCCCTCCTGATCTGACTTCTCTGCCATGTGGTAGCGAAAATCAAGAACAAGGCCCTTGCCATAGGCACACAGATGAACAGAATGAAAGGCATCAAGGAAGGAAGAATAGTTTGGGATCTATTGACTGGTGGAAGGAAGAAGAGATAAAATACAAGTTTCGTATGTTTTATATAATTTTTATCATAATTTCAAGGGACATTTTTAGTTTTTTTTTTTCTTAATTGAAACATAATATTTGTAGGGTATGGAGTCGAATATCAATACCTGTGTATGATACGTGATGATCAAATCAAGATAATTAGCATACTCATCTTTACAAAACATGATCACTCTTTGCGTCTCTTAAACAATTTCTCGCTTACTACTCTTCCCCCTACCCACCTGTAATAACCATAGTGCTATTATCTCCTTTTGAAAGTTCAGTGTATTATTGTGATTGGGGTTTTTCTTTCTTTCTTTTTTTCTCCCTTCCTCCCTCCATCCCTTCCTTTATTT
>NW_007730577.1:100710-121375 GCF_000696425.1 Galeopterus variegatus
AGATGGAGTCAGTGGCAGAATATTCACTTACTTTCTTAGTCTCCTATAGGTTAGGTTCTGTGACTTTTCCTTCCTTGACTTTTTTACAGCTTTAATTTCACCTCTAATATTTAAACAATGCACTCTTCCCTTTGATTTGTAAGCTCTATGATGGGCAGGAGTAGTGCCTATTTCCTGATGGCCATCTCCCCTGCCCCTGCCCCTGGTTCCTGTGCAGGGTCAGAGGCTTGTGTTAGGTGTCTAACGTAGGATTCAATAGTCTACTTTGTACTGTATCACACTCCTGGGCCATCCTCCATTACTGGTTATAAGTCATTTCTCTGGTTAGCTGGGTGTGGGCTACATAGGGAGAATGGGTAAGTGAAACCTACAAAAATCCCAGACTTAGCCCTTCTTACCATTTCTCTGAAATTTCATGGCCTCCCATTTCCTCCCCCTGATGGGGACAATGCCTTGTTTTTTGTGTTCATATTCTTTTCTCTCTCTAGAAAGTTAGCTCCACAAGGGCAGGGACATTGTTGGTTCTGTTTATTGCTCTGTCTCTGTGCATAGAACAATGCATGGCCTATGATAGACAGAATGAGTTATGTCTCATTGTTACCATCAAGATCTGAAAGTCTAGGTTGTCCTGAAGGCTGTTGCTCTTGCAGATGGGTTATTTATGCTGTGTAGACAATAGGACCTTTCAAATGCTGGGGAGTCAAGGAGGGACTCTTAAGCCGGGCACTGTAAAGAAGAGCCTGTTATCTGGCTCTGAGGACTGACTTCTGGCTTTGTTTCTCATTCGCTGTGTCATCTTGAGTGAAGTACTCAACCTCTTTGAGTCTCACTTTCCTGTAAAATGGACACGATGATGCTACCTAGCTCTTAGAGTTGTTAGGAAGATCTAGTGAAATTGTTGATGTAAAGCATGCCCTGTACAGTGTCTGATACACAGTGAGATCTCACTCAACATTACCTGAATTTGGTGTCATTAAACCTGTGGTGTTACTCTTTCTACTATTGCTGGCTAGTAGTTACACATGTGTGCCAATTTTCACTGTGCAAATCATAACTAGACCCGTTCTGTAGTAGTGCTGTGTTATTTGGTGGAGTTTCATATTCACTTTGGTCATCAAATAAATGTAGAGACTATCAGTTCTGGTTATGTAAAGTTTTCTGAAAATGTTGATGAATACCCACCCAGGATTCAGCACAAAAAATAAATGCTTTCATATTCACTTTGGTCATCAAATAAATGTAGAGACTATCAGTTCTGGTTATGTAAAGTTTCTGAAAATGTTGATGAATACCCACCCAGGATTCAGCACAAAAAATAAATGCTGGTTGATGTTAAAGACAGGAATATAAATCAGAAAACAAACACCTCCACAGTACTGTAATATTTAAATGCCTTCTCGTAAACACTTAAGATTCTCATTAGTCCAACATCAGAAAAATGATAAATATTAATATTTGTCATCAAAGGAAAGCTTAGAAATCAAAGCAGAGTAAACAACTGTTGTATTTCAAAGATTACATAATACTGAGTGCATTTTTAATTCAACACCCCCAAAACTATTTTTTTAAAAAAAATTTTCTATGAGACAGTTTAGTTTTATCCAGTGCAGAAACTAAGATGTGCATTTAATCAGAAAAAATTTAGGTGATTTACTGATTCATATCATATTCTCAAAGACTTAGGCTGTGTTGTGTTTTATGTCTACAAAAGAGACCCCCATGTGTCTGAGCCAACCCTCCTGCTCCATTGATCTCTAATTCTATTTCAGGGGAATCTCACTGGAAATGGGCCCAAGGTAGACTATGGAAGGGCATGGGTGCTTCCTGTCTTCACTGTGGATTCTTTCCCCAAGTTTCTCTACTCTTCTCAGTTCACAGTGCAGGTATTCCAAACATGCCAGGAAGTACATGCAGCAGTCCCCAGGGTCAGAAGGGAACCGAGGGAGAAGAGGACAGGCTGCCACCATCACTCTGAAGCTGACAGCTTTTCCTTCCTGCTTTTACAGTGCCTGAGATGTCTGAATCAACATGAGAGGGCCTCATCATGTCACTGGAAAAGCATAGTACTGGCCGTTGGGAGACCTGGGTTTTAGTTTTGGCTCGCCCACTGCCTTACTCAAATCTCTTCCTCTTTCTGAGCCTCTCTTTCCACATCTGTAAAGTGAGGGCTTGGATCTGATCATTCTGAAGCCCTGTCCTTCTCCCGCATCCTGTGGCCTGGGTGGAGAGCTTTAGGGATCTGATGAGCCCTTTCCCCATCTATTTGCAGAAGGGTAATTCTGGCATGGCTGAATTTGGGGCCATACAGACTTATATCACATCTTAGGTAACTCACTTATGTTGTCAGTTTCCTCATCTATTGCATAGGAATATTGCAAGGCAGTTATAAACAAAAGAGATATTTGGAAAGCATCTAGTGCTGTCGTCACAGGGATTTAATGACGATGCTGTGTTATTGTTATTACCAAGTTATTGTTGTTATATTATTATTATATTGTAGTATATAAACATAGTATATTATATTATGTTTTTATTATGTTATAATATATAAAATAGTAAATATAGTATATTGTTTTATACTATGTTTATATCTTGACAACACTTTTCTGGCTCTTTGTACCTCAGTTTCCTCATCTAAAAAGTGGGGATAATAAGACAACCTACTTCACTGGTTAGTTCTGAAAATTAAATGAGACAATACATGAAAACACATAGGACACTTCCTGGTACATAGTAATACATGTTAGCAATTGTTTTGACTATTTTTATTATAAGTCACAGTACCTTGAATATTGTCATGCTTTTTGTGAAAGAACTGGATAAGCAATGTGAATGGGGTAGTTACCTTCTCTAATACACATGCTGAAGCAGATTTCCAGTGGTCTAAAAGACCCAACATTTCCCTAAACATCTCATTTATCATAGGGAACACTAAGTAAACGATGCTGAATCTGTACTTAAAAGTCAAGTATCCGTATCTAACATGGGTTCTTAAGCCAGGATGCTGCGGTTGCTTTAGAATCTGATCTATCTTCACATAAGAGTTGAAAGCAAGTTAGAAGTGACCTTACTTTTTACCAGATTACTATGGGCCAGGCACTAAACTAAGACCTTTGCGTGGATTCTCTCATTTCGTCCTCAGCAACTCTATGAGGTAGATACTGTTACTATTCTTGTTTTACATTTGAGAAAACTGAAGCTCAGAGAGGTTAAGTAAGTGCTCAAGGACACCCAGCCAGCAAGTGGTGGGGCTGGGATATTGACCCAGGCCATCCAGCTGAGAAGCTTGAGTTCTAGTAGCTGATGTCCATAAATGGTAGAAAGGTCAGACCTGTCTGATAGCTGCTTTTTCTATATAACGAAGTCTAATGGATAAAGACAGAATACAAATGGACCTGCTTTTTATCAATGGCACAGAAAATTAACATTCATTTTTTTTTGTTTTCAAGATTATTCCATTTCAAGTAAGAAGATGAATTTCAATATAAAATAGACTTAAGGAAGCAATATTTTTCTCAAATCAACAGCATCAGAACTGTATTTATGGAATTAAAGGAAACATATTGCATTTATATAATGCAAATTCACTTGGAAACATAAAATTTCTTTATCTTTTTCTGTAGCTTAGTTTGCAGCTGTTGGCATCAGTCTGTTTTTAAAACACAAAGATAAATTGTTTCTTGTTAATTCCATTGGGTCTGCAGGCAGATATTAGACACAGTTGATGTCGATGAATCCACCATCTTGGTCAGAGGGCCCAGAGTATTCTATAAGAAGGTGCTATTTTAAAAAATGTTTCTGGGCCGGCCCGGTGGCGCACTGGAGAGTGCGCCGCTTGGAAGCGTGGCGGCGCTCCCGCCGAGGGTTCGGATCCCATGTGGAGACCGGTTCCTGCTCACTGGCTAAGCACGGTGCGGGCGCAACACCGAGGGTTGTGATCCTGTTGCCGGTCCCCGGTATGGGTGCGACACCGAGGGTTGCAATCCCGTTACTGGTCAGTAAAAAAGACAAAAAGGAAGAAAAAAAATGTTTCTTACCAACTACATAAGAAAATAAATTTATTTTAGAAGACTTAAAAAATATAGAAGTGCTCAAAAAATAAAATAGAATTGCCATTCAACCCTTTCATGATAGCACTATCAATATTTCAGTATATAACCTTTCCATCCTTTTTTTATTAGATGTATGTATTTGTTCTGTTAGTTTTCTAAATTAGGACTATGCTTTACATGTAGTTTTGTTACCTATTTTCTCTCATCAATGTATTGTGTACATTTTCCCATGTTGTTAATGTCTGCAGAGGTACTCCACTGTTAGAACATGACATTACTTTTTAGCCTGTTCCAATTGTTTGACATTTAGGTTTCTCCCACCTCTTTCTTGATATATATTAATGAAGAATATTTATGTATATGCATAATCGCATCCATGATTCTTTTCTTAGGATACATTCCAGAAGTGGAAGTGCTGGGTCATATTGTAAGGTGAGGAATATTTGCCTAGTTTTTCTTCACTGCAGGCACTTCTCCCCTGTGGACCTAGAATCCTCACTAACAGCTTCTCTTGGGCTCTGCTTCCCAGAAACTTCAGGGAAGAGACTGTAGAGCTGGAAGCTTGTGGGGCAGTTAACCACATCTGTCTTTAGGCTCTACTGGTTGGTCAAAATAAATGTGTTGGGTTGCCTGTACCAGCCTTACATGTCACGTATTATTTAGTGTGTTATCATGTATTATTTAGTATGTTAGTAAATACTGTTATTTAATATGTTACCATAATGCATGTCATGTATTATTTAGTAGGCCAGAATGCCTTCAGCTGCAAGTAACAGAAAACCCAATTTAGGATGGCTTAAAAAAATAGAGGTTTATTTCTCCTACATAACAAAAAAAATCTAGAAATGGGTGGCTGTTCAGCAGATGAGAGATGTCAAGGAGAGTGTGTCTGCAGTATTCTTGGCTTTTCTCTAATGGTCATAGAATGGCTGTGGCTGAAGCAAGCAGAGAGTCCAGAAGGGAGAGAGAACAGAGAGATGAATGAGACACATCCTTGATTCTGGTAGTTGTCAACCTGATTAAACAAACAAACAAAAACTAGTGTCTTTTTCTCTTATTGCAGAAGTAATATATGTTTATTATAGAAAATATATTTTACCCATAATTTCACTGCTAATAGGTAATCGCTGCTGTCATTTTGGTGTCTGTCCTTCTAGTCTAGTTATAAATGCACAAATGCAGGGCCGGCCCGGTGGCGCACTGGATAGTGCGCCGCTTGGGAGCGTGGCGGTGCTCCCCCCCGAGGGTTCGGATCCCACATACAGACCGGTTCCCGCTCACTGGCTGAGCGAGGCGCGGGAGCAACACCGAGGGTTGCAATCCCGTTGCCGGTCCCAGTCCGGTATGGGGGCGACACTGAGGGTTGCGATCCGTTGCCGGACACAGAAAAAGACAAAAAAAAAAAAAAAAAAAAAAATGCACAAATGCACAAAAAAGTGGGTTATCCACCTTATATACTGCCTTGTAACTGGCCTTTTTCATCAGCATCCAGCTCAGTGCTTAACACCTGTGAGATGCTTTAAAAAATGTACTAAAAAATTAATGAATGATTTAAAAGATATACTGTGAATACTTTTCTGTGTCTGTGTGTTCTTATGCAGTATGTGTTTTACAGTATAATTTTTTAACAACTACATATTGCTCAATTACTTGAATGTTCTGTAATTTCTTTTACTGGTTTTCTATTATATTACATGTAGTTTTTTTCAAAAATTTAACTGTGACAGATAATTCTGCAGTGAACATCTTTGTATGTATATTTGTGTGTGTATGTGTATACAAATTGCTCATTATTTCCTTAGAAAAATTCCTTTCAGGGGTGGAAACACTGGTTTCAGGGATATGCCAGTTTTAAGGTACTGGATGTATATCACCAAATTGCCCTCTTCAAATATGCCCTTTACACTGCCAGCGATGACAGTGATTATAGCCTTCTTTTAACTCTTTTTTTTTTAATGGTCTTAATTTTTTTTTTGAGTAGGTAATATATTAATCTGGTTCAAAAATCAAAGCAATACAAAAAGGTATAAAGTGAAGTTTTGCTCCTGCTCCTCTTCACATACCCTCATCTCTGTCTCTATCTCCCTTAGGGTACAACTTAAGTTATTTTCTTTTATATCTTTTCAGTGCTTCTAATGCACACAGGCATGTACACACATTATTTTCCTTCTTTTCTTATACAAAAAGTAATTTACAATATACATTGTTTTGTACCTTGCTTTATTTGGTTTGACTGCTGTATAATGTTCCATTATGTGAATATTCTGTAGTGTTATTTATCTATTTTCCTGCCTAGCCTTGTTTGAAACCTGTATCTTTTCAGCCAAACCAGGCCCAAGTGAACCATAATATTCTGGTCCTGCAGCTATGCCACTAAAAAGGAGCAGGCAGCTGTATCTTCATTTCCTAGTCCTACTGCCTGGCATATTGCACATTTTGACTTTGCTTCTTAGGGTATAGTTGGCAATGTCTGAAATATTCTGAATCTTCCAAGAAAGGAGAGAATTTCACAGGTAGGTTTATCTTCTTTGAAGACCCACTGGCTTGTCCTTCTCCCCTTGCTTTGATTGTGAGATACTTTCATGTTCTAGTTTGGGAGCCAACCCCTCCATTCTTGTCCAGGGGGTAGTCGGCTCATATAGGAAGTTAAGTCTTCTGTACCTTTTCAGGAATTTTATCCCACAGAGTGTGAGGTCCATTGCATGTTTTATTTTACATTTGACAATCTTGTATTGTCTTCTTGGTAAAGGCAAATGTTAGCCTTGCTGTTTCTTTTTGCTCCTTTTATTGATACAGAAGAGCATAGTCTCACACTAAGAGCACACCACAGTCACAACCCAAAGCACATTCTTCCATTATTCAGAATTTATGCGTGGTCAAGAATATATGAATAGAAGAGATAAGGGCATGGCCCCAAATGGCAATTTGATTTTCGATTCCTATGGTCCATGTAGTCCCCTGGAACTAAATGTACATGACAAATGTGTGTTCTTTAAAAGGCTTAAAAATCACCTCATCAGTGAAGGCTTCCTTGATCATCCTAACTAATCCCTCTCTGTGTTTTCTACCTCAGCCCTTTCTTTTTTTCATAGCATTTGTTACAACTTGCAGTTATTTGTGTGTTTATTTATTGCCTTTCTCTCCAACTAGAGGGTACACTCTATGAAGGGAAGGACTGGTTTGACCACTGGACTCTAGCGACTGGCATAGTGCCTGGCACATAGAAAAGATGCTCAATACATGCTTGCCAAATTAATGCTTCATAATAATGATTATTAATGTGCTATGTATAAAAGATAGTCGATTACATTTATTGAGTTTTGAATCTGACCAGATTAATAGACATAGTCAAGAACTTTCAGAGTTTAAATAAAATTTTTATTTAAAAATTTTAAATAGATTAATTTTAGACTAATCTATTTAAAAGTGTTAGACTTACATGGTAAGTTATCATGTAATAGTTTTAGACTTATGTGCAGTTTTAAGAACTAGTATAGAGAGATTCCTGTGTACACTTGACTCAGTTTCCCCTAATGGTAACATTTTGCAGAACTATATTATTATAGCTACAACCAGGATACTGACATTGATACAGTCTACTCATCTTGTTCAGATCTCTCCAGTTTTACTTTTGTGTATGTTTCGTTTCCCCTAATGGTAACATTTTGCAGAACTATATTATTATAGCTACAACCAGGATATTGACATTGATACAGTCTACTCATCTTGTTCAGATCTCTCCAGTTTTACTTTTGTGTATGTTTAGTCCTACGTACTTGTACCAGTGAGTACTTTTAAATTCTAAGAGGATGACTTAAAACCCCCATATGGAAGATGTCCTCCAGAAGGAAAGTAACATTCTTATTGAAGACAAAGTTGAGACTGAGAGAATTCTGAACAAACCAACCTTCTTAAACTAACCTCTTTCTTCCTAGTCACTTCTCCATCCAGTTCACAACTCTAGCCCGAGCCCCTTTGCCTTCTCACACTTCCACAATTTACTACTCTATTGAATTCAGTTAAGTAAATGTTAAACTCTAACTACCATTATTGGGTCTTCATTTCCTTATGAGGACTCTCATGTCAAAAAAACTTAAATTAAATAAATGTGTATGCTTTTCTTTTATTGGTCTGTCTTATGCCAATTTAATTCTCAGGCCTAGCCAAAAACCCTAAGAAAGTAAAATTTTGCTTTCCTAACACCTGTTACTTAGATCTTATCTAGAGTTCAATCTGGAAGGCATATTTTAGGAGGAATGTTGGCCAATTAGAAAATACCTATGGGAGGGCAACCAGATGGGTAGGAGGTTCTGAATTTTGCATAAGGATTCTGGGGACATTGAACCTGGAGAAAAGTAAAGGGAGCCAGGAAAACTGCCTTCATATATATTCAATGGATCATTCACTGATAAAGTCATTCTGTTTTACTAAGTACTTCCTCTGTGCAAGGCACTGGGGAAGTTAATGGACATACAATACTGAGTGCGAAAGCCAGCCTTTCTGTATCATGTGGAAGAGAAAACAGACTTTTTTTGTGGTACTTCCCAGGATATGTTATGGCAAAGCAAGGCACAGATTCTGGAATCCGTACTAGAATCAAAGCTTATGGTGGGTTGAATGGTGGGCCCCCATCGCCCCAATATGTCTGCATTAAATCCCTGGAGGCTGCAAATGTTACTTTATTAGGAAAAAGGGTCTTTGCAGATGTAATTAAATTAAGAATTTTGAGATGAGCTCATCCTGGATTATCCGGGTGGGCTCTAAATATAATGACCAGTGTTCTCATAAGAGAAAGGCAAATGGAGATTTGAGACAGAGAGCCATTCTTTTACCTGTTTTTTTTTTTTTTTTAAGTGCTTTTAGCTCAAAGATAATCTTTATGTCAAAGTGGCATATTTTGGAGCAGCATACTCTGCCACCCTTCACAAGGTAGAATGGGATTGTTAATTGTCATAGTTTGTATGCTATATTTCATTAAAGTAGCTGTAGATTGTATTTATTCTGGATCAGCCACTAAAGCTAAATGCTGGTAATTAATAACTAAAGACATTAAAAAACCAAAAAGCAAAAACTCCCCATATTAGAAGCCCTACTCAGTCATTGAGTTTTTTAGGGCCAAATGCAGCCCTCAGTTATGCTGGTGCAGTTTTTATTGATTTGGGATTCTGGGGATGGATTTTGAGTTTGGAAAGAAAATAATCCAAACACCACACTCTGGCTTTTAGTAGAAAGGGCAAGCACACTCATGAATATATCCCGTTTCCCCTTTCTATTCCAGTTTTTTGATCTCATGGAAAAATGTTGTGTTCTGTAAGAGAGACATGAATGATAATTCAAAACAATTTTCTGTGGGGACAAATCAGGACTTTCATGATTAAATATTAGAGAACCCTTTTTTTTCTTCATTTCTACCCATTGTGGCATGTATTTGGTACAGTCTTTTTCTTTTTTATAAATCATATTTACCAACTGCTTGTGTTAATTTTCATGTACTTGTACCCTGAGCAAATTTATGCTCCTGGTGTTGTATGTGCTGCAAGTTTCACTGCTGTCAAAACATATTTTAAAAATAACCCATGGGTTTTAACCAGTACAGTCAGGATAAATTAGATTTTTTAAAGTAAAATCTACCTTAATATTTAGATCAGCAAGAAAATGTGATTATGTTTAACTTTTGCCCTTATGTGGTAAGATAGGACAGAGTTATACTAATGTTTAAATATTAAAAAAAATTAATTAGTTTTTTTAAACTAGGAGTGAAAATAAGGAAAAGATAATAATTCCCAGTGGTGGACTGTATATTTTAATTTACTCTGTTATTCTTTTTTTCTGCATCTTGAGACCTTTGTCCTAATGATTTCTTCGAGAGGAAACATTTTGAGGAGCAGGACCCTCTGCTTTGACTCTCCTTCCCCTCATTTCTTACAAGATGCTTCTAATTATACTTGAGGCCTTAGCTTAAATGTCTCTTCCACAGGGAATCCTTTTCTGACTGGTAAGACTTGGTTGGTTCTTACTTTGTAAGCTCCCTCTCTGCTTTGTACTTTGTTTTTTGCAGCCTTCATTACATTAATCTCAATTGCTTGTTAATGTGTGTCCTTTATCCTAGATTGTAAACTCTACGAGGGTAGGGGCTGTCTGTTTTCAACATTCTACACTAGTACCTAGTTCAGTGTCTGGTTCATACTAGAGGCTTAATAAATTTTTTTTGCCTAATTGGTTGAAGGCTGAAAAAGTCACTTAAGAGTATGGGAACAGTAATTTTAACGATATTTGCATTTGTGTTTGTGTGTGTGTGTGTGCACTAAGCTAATAGCTGTTAACTCCTCTTTTCTCTCCTTTGTGTGTATGTGTATGTGGGTTTTTAATTCCACTACATCAGATACTGAAGTAGAAAGAATAGTTAACATTCTGTTTTAAAGTGACCATGTATTTGACCCACTTCTTCTCTAGTAATGTCATCACAATTGTATCTCACTGCTGTGGGTTCTTGGAACCTGACAGGCGGAACAAGTTGTTTCAGCACACAGCCCTCATCTGTCATACAGAACAGCTTGCAGATTCTTTTTATGTGAATGAAATATGGAGAGATGGATATTTTTCTTCCTGGGCTATCAGGGTAATTGAAAGTAACCATATCAGGGCACGAGGGGAAAATGCAGGAAAATAGACTGCCTTTGTGAAGGGCTACTCATCGGCTCCCAGAACTGCAGGTGTTGAGGCTCATCTGCAAGTGCAAAGGCTTGGGAAGTGTTTTCTGTTATCAAAAAGCCGGAGATTTGACCAGTGCATTCTTTCAGTAAGGAAAATGCCTTGGTTCATGTTACCACCCTTTAGCTGCCTAATGAGATGCCACCAGCTATGTCTTTGGAGGCACATCCCATGGGACCTGGGCACAGACTTTGTGTGTTCTTTAGCCAGGGAAGAAAACAGTTTTAGTATTCTAGATCAATAAGTTGTAGTAAAAAATGTGCTATGAAAAATCATTCAGCAGAGAAATTCTACTGTTACTGAGTTTTGGATCAGAAGAAATGAATAAGACTCTACTCCTCTTATAGTTCATATTTTACAAGCTCGGCCCTGGTGAAACGGAATATCAGATCATACTCTATGAATGACACTTTGCCTTCTAAATGGTTTGGTTCTATAGAATGAAATTGTGCTTCATAGAATTGTTTTAGTTAATAGGAAGTTTTTACTTAACACTGGTGAAAAGTACTTATGTGGTGATGGAAAGCAAGGTACCATTCAGTAGTCATTCAAGTCATGACTTTGTTATATTCTGAGATAGCCTTAAAAATCATTTAGTCAAATAAAACTCTGAAGTACTGTAACTGCCAGGTTGCTTTATCTAATTTATGAAACAGAGGCAAAGGAATCAACAATAACCCTCCATTTACCATTATTAGATTAGCTATTACTGAAACCACAGAAAGTATATAACCCTTTACTTTGTGTTCACTTGAATTTGGTTATTAAGCTTTGATGGAACTTTCATTTAACCAAATGCCTTTGTTTACAACAATAAGCATGTTAAGTCTTTTGTGTTCTGAATTTGATAGGACCATTTTAGTATATGCCTCCTGCAAAGACATGTTAAAGTTACAGATTCTATTCATTTGTGTTCTGTCAAACATTTTCAATTCAATCTGCTTAGGGTCTTGTTTTTCTTCCTGACTTTCAGAAATTTTTTTCCCTTATAAGAACTTTTTAAAGAATATAACCAGGCATTAACAAACATGAAACTGCTTCTCATAGCAACTCCATAAAAATTGATTTTTCAAAATTAAATAAGCATCTGGTGGACTGAAAATGTTTTATACCTGATATTTAAAAGATATTTTGACTATTGCCAAAAGAAATCAATTCCTTCATGCTGTTTCCCTTGTGATGCCGTCATATGCCACTGTGTTGTGTAGAGCACAGGCTCTGGAGGGAGGCAGACTTGGGTTTGCGCCTAAACTCTGTCACTTACATGCCAGTGACCTTGGACTTCACCTCTTAGGGAGGTCAGTTACCTGTAACTGCCCTTTCCTCAGTGTGTAACAGAGTTCATAATAGTACTTATCTCACAGTGTTATACATGAGGGAATGCATGTAAAGCCCTCACACATGTGGCTGTTGTTATAATTCATGTGTGTGTTCATCCATACTCTATACATACATGTTGTTGACTTGAGTGAAATCTTATTGATTTTAATTAGGTTATAATGGTGGAAATGCCATCATCCTTTCAGTACGTAATCTTCTGGTATCATGGCCATATCTAAAAGTAACATGGAGCATAGTTACCATTTTGGATCTAGTCAGAGCCACAGCCTGAAGAGGAATCACTGTGAAGGGGGCTATTTAAGTTGCTAAGATTGAACCCATGAACCAAATCCATATTCCAAAGAAGTATTACTTTTAAAATGGAACTTTATTTCAGTTCTTTTGGATTGATGTAAAAGCTAGAATAAGGAGTGTTTTGGATATGCAAACTAGAAATATATGGCACTTTAATAAGAAGAGATCCTACTGACAATTCATTATTAGTTTTTTACTAACCTTGTTTCCCACGTTTGTTAAGCTTCTATCTGCCTTGCTTTCTTTGCATTTTTCATCTTCGTTTCTGTCCTTTGCATCCACATTTTTGGGGTAGTGAATTGAGTTTGGATAAATCCATACTATTTCACCCAGTGTCCTTTAGACCCGTAGCGCATAGAGGAGTGATAGGAATTCAGGCTTGGAGATCTGCTCTCTGACATTGGTTTCCAGCAAATTTACATGGTTTTTATGGGGGTAGAATTTTTCTCCTTATCTGTACCATATTTTGTTGACTCGAATAATGAATCACAGAATAATGAAAACTTCTTTAGCTGTGAAAGTTTCAGCAAGAATAAATGTTAGGCCCATGGTGTTAGTATAATGCAAAATAAGATAGCATTTAGAGACAGTCTCTGCTTCTGCATCATATTGACAATGCCCCTCACTTGAGTCAGAGATTGGGGACTTACTAAGATACACCATCTGGCAAAATATGGAAGGCCAGTCTTGTGCCAACTGAAAAAGCTGCGTCAGTTCCAACTCTTGTGTACTTTGCACATTACTGGATCCTTGCAAAACGTTTATCACTTTTTAATTAGGATTTTAGTACCCCAAAGAAAATGTCAGCAGCCCAAACACAGAAAAATTATCCAGTGGACATAAGGGGCAGTAAGTATTTAACTTTGAGCTTGCACAGGAAATGGGGACTGATCCATACTGGGATCTTTTGTTGGGGCACATGAAGGTGGTGTGTCCTTGGTGTGTCTAGGTGGAACTGGGGATCTGGTCTTTCTGTTATTCTGACAGTTCCCCAGCTTGTTTCCCCTGCAGCATGGCTAGTCCTTGAAAGCACATGCCAAGAGATCAACTCTGTTCTGCTTCTTGGCCTATCATGTAAACTGTGGCCTGTCATGTTCATTACAATGAAAATTTGTCGAATGGAATTTGCCCGACTGGCAGAATAGTTTAAATGTCAGATGTTGTTAGGCTTGGATATAAATATTATGTTTCTATTGTTAATTAATTGCAGCGCCTCAGTACCAGTGATCCAAAATCCAATTTAGTCTGCAATAGGCCTATGGATAAGATCCAGAGATAATGAATGCAGAGGGAAAAAATGTATTCAGAGTTTCCATTGTATTTGTCAATGTCCTCTTAGAAAAACTGCAAGTTTTGGTGTCACTGTAGTTTAAGAAGTGCAAAACAGGGCAGAATTAAGACTCATTGTCTTTTGAAACCTCTCAAATGTTACTATCTAATCTATTCCACTGCTAGCCTTAAGTCTGCCCCTGCATCAAAATTCCTGACAGATCTTCCCTATTCCCTTTCCTTGATTTCTCCCCCATTGTTTCCATCCCTGAGTCTGCTGTTATATGCACAGCTCATTTCAGAGTTGTAGAGCTGAGTATCTAGTGCTGTAGTCCTCCTCATTTCTCTCTGCAGTGTTCATTTTCCTCTCTTCCTTTTGCCATCAACCCTCCCTTTCTTTTTCTCTTGGTCCTTTGTTTTGGTCTCCAGGCTCAGTAGCCTGTCTGTCAAGTCTGCCACTGTTTGTTAAGATCATTTTGCTTCCAAATTGAGCTGGTGGCTGAATATCACTCAAAATAACGCTGCTAGAACTGTCTGCATTAGAAAGGGGAGCAGAAATCTTGCTGCTGGCACCCAGACCTCAAAACTGACTGTTGTTGCAAAGCCAGGAGCCAGCAGGCATTGTGACCACAATTCTCAACCAATATTTTGTTGAATACTTGCTGTGAGCATGGCATTATACCTGGCCACCTCCTTGGGTTCCAGAGGCAAGTGGGTGTGCCAGGCAGAGGAGGACTAATTAAGACTTTGGAAGGCAGGACTAATGTGGTCCAGTGGCCAGGGACCCTCATTTAATTCCTGGCATCCTGGTCCATGCCAACCTCGTTCTGCCCCTGCGATTGTGCCAGCTGAGAAGCAGAGAAGGGAAGATGAACTTTGGTCTGCTCTGAGTTTCCCTGTCCAGCAGTGTCTGTCAGATTAAAAATGAGAGGGAAGGAGGCCAGAGAATCTTCCAGATGGAGAGTTCAGAGGAGGGCACAACCAGACTCCCTCTCCACAGTGACGTAGCTGCGCCGTCTGAACACTAGGCCAGGAGCCAGGAGGAGCACAGGCTGCTGTCTGACCCTGCAGTAGAGTGGGGGCCTAGCAGAACAGTCACCCATGGCTCGGGGTGGGAGCAGATTCAAACTGGGCACACACAGGCCACGTGGTGGAGGCACAACATTTACCTCCAGGGCTGGGAGTCTGGTTGGAGTTTGGGCTTGTCATCCTGGACTCCTGTTAAGGGTGTTTTCCCCAAGTCGTGTAAGAGTAGAGTTGGCAACTGCAGAAACCAAATGGGGAGTTGGCATTCTCCAACCTTTCTGTTTTCTTCCATTAGAATGAGGCAGTCATGCAAGAAAGGTGACCTTAGATAGGCTGGAGGCAGTAGTAACAGCGGTGGCCATGCGTCCTTGGACTTACTTGCTTGTGGACAGCAGTTCCAGACAGCAGGAGTTTGGTGAGGCCACAGAACACTGACAGTCACTTTCCATGCGTCTTAGAAGCACAACTTTGTAACTGGTTTCAGTATTCATTGAAAAGTATCCAGTGTGGATACTCCAGGACATTAGAATGAGGCAGTCATGCAAGAAAGGTGACTTTAGATAGGCTGGAGGCAGTAGTAACAGCGGTGGCCATGCGTCCTTGGACTTACTCGCTTGTGGACAGCAGTTCCAGACAGCAGGAGTTTGGTGAGGCCACAGAACACTGACAGTCACTTTCCATGCCTCTTAGTAGCACAACTTTGTAACTGGTTTCAGTATTCATTGAAAAGTATCCAGTGTGGATACTCCAGGAACAGGATTTTGCTCAAATGAGAACAGTTTTTTTAGAGTAAGACTGAGTTCTATGTAATGATGGAAAGGTAACGAATGAGATAGAACACTGAATATCTGGTTTGACGTCCGTTAAAAAGTGATTGTTTTAACATTTCATTTGCATAACCTCAGTTTCTCCCTAAGATAAACCTTTTTTTCTCAAATTCAGGCTGTAGATTTGGGGAGGGCCTGTGCTATTGGGAGCAGAGCTGTTTGACTTGAAATGTCATCCCATTCTGAGAAAACATACTGGGGCCATGTTAGGGCATCCCTGTGCAAATGTCACATTGTCAGAGTATCTCCCCCTGGGATTAGACTAGCCATGGTACTTTCCAGTCCTGTGTGGGTGGTCAGACAATTCACTGATGTCTCATTGCCAGGGCACCAACCCAGCCAGGGTCATGCTCCCTGAGATTTCATGGACTTTGATTTGTCTGTAACTCTATGAATTTTCAGATGCTGATTATTGGCTAATTGGTATTCTTCTCCTCAGATGCCACCTAATGATTTCCAGAGCTCATGCTACTTGGCAAATTTACTTTTCCGATGCCTGGCAAATATGACAGAATGAACAGGTGTGGCAAGGGTGTGTTGCGTGTGTGTATGTATGTGTCTCAGGGCACAGAAGGGTACACTTTGGTAGAGAGAGATCTTTTTGTTTATGAAAGCCTGGAGAACAAATTAAGAGAAGAAGAAAAAAACCCAAAAAACCAAAAAACAAGCAAGGACAAAACCCAAAACTAACTTCAGCTTAACAATTCCCAAACAGTTTTTACTTTTAATAGTAATGTATACTATTCCTTTATTAAGCAAATTTTCTTGTGTATGTTATGTGCCAATGGAAAGACTTTCACATACATTTTGACAATATTGTTCAGTTTTCCAGGTGAAAAACAAAACTAAGAATTATTCTGGTCACCCCTATACTCTAAATATATCTGAGTTTTGCAAATTCTGAGGATACTCTGTACAAACATATACGTTGAAATAAAACTTCTAGGAATATATGTGAGAAGTGTCAGGTTTTGGGGGTCTTTGGTGCTGTTTCTTGTGAGGATTTAAATCAGTATGCAGATTCTCAAATAATTCCATGTGTTTAAAATATTCATTTATCATCAGGAAGTTTAACCAGGGCTGTTTTCCTACTGCCTGTTTTTCACCGATATGTAGAAAAGGGTTTTAGAAAGAGGTTTAAGAATCTTCTCTTAGTTGAAAATTGGCTATCATTTGAAAGAATGTTGCAATAATTTGTCCGCAGTAACAGCTCAGCTGAATGTAGCATAAAAATGAAAACTAGGGCTGAATTTATTCAGTGTCTTTGTTCTTGTATCTGAATGCACAGACTCCTTCCTAGCTATGCAGATAATTGTTAAAACTTTAAGGTCAATAGCCAATCCCTTAATGTGGCAGTTAAGTCATAGGAGGGGCCACAGAGTGCAACAGTGGAAGCAAATCCTTCCTTCCAGGCAACATTGCCTTCAGTGAGTGCAGCTGGATGGGTCCCAGAGATCGGTTTCAATTGGGAGGAGATTAATCACAGTAAAAGCAGGTTTCTGTATTTGGTAAAGACGTTTGTTTAAATTCAGACCAGTTTTTAAGGGAGCTGTTGGCTGGATCATGGATTAAGGGGCTTGGGATTTGAAAAGATTTTCTAGGATATGCTCTGAAAAATCAGCAAGATCGATCAGTGTTATTGGCCTACTGTTCTGCTTCCATGTTTCTTTCTTTTAGGAGTACCCGAAACCCAAATCTACTTGGATTCATTTGAATCTAATTTATGTCTTGCAGGAGGTTGTATGAAGGATACAGAGATTATCTGTTCTAGAACAAAGTGTGGATTAGTTAGGCATGAGGAGAGGGAGAAGTGATATAACATTGCAGCTGTAGGTGGAAATGTTTTCATGGCCTGTAGAAGTTTAGGTCCTTGGATTTTTGGGTCAAGGAAAACATGGAAAAGAGAAGGCTAATTTGAGTGGCTAGTCTTGACTTTTGTCTAGAGATAGGTAGAGTGGAACAAGAGCTTTTGGGTCCTGACTTGTTCCTACTATGGATAACTGGCATACAATTTTCAGGTACCCAAGATGTACACAAAGACTATAGAATCCACTTGTACTCATTTGTTCAACAAATATTTATTAAGAAAAAGTTTACAGGGCTACATTGCCTTGTTGCTGCATGGAATTCCATAGTATAAATGTATCAGGGTTTTAAGCCACCCCCTATTGTTGTACATTTCCCTCCCATTTTTTGCTATTATAAACAATGCTGAAATAAATATCCTTCTACCTTCAGACAAACAGACAAAAAACACAAGTATTTATTGAATGTCTGTTGAGTGCTCTGATAGAATCTGGGGCTTGCAATGTGTGAGTAAGGTGAGGTTGGTTTGAACAATAAAGGCCATAAGTTTAAAAGAGCTTAGATTCTAATTATGTGAGAATAGAAACACATAAGAATAATATTTTAAGACAATAGCATGAGTGCCTATCACAAGCATTATTTGATTAAGGTGAGACCAAAGCTCTGCTTAAGACCGGCCCCATCACCTGTCCCTTTCAGCCTTCTCAGGAACCTTCATTACTCGTTACCTTTTTCCCTCTTCCACTTTCGGCCTTTGTCTCAAATACATCTCATGACCTTGACATGTTCAGGTTTTTTCTGTTTAAGAACTACACAAACAAACCCTCTTCCATCCTTTGTCCTCTAGTTGCCCCTCTGTTTTCTCCCCTTCACAGCCAAACTTACCTAGGGATGTCCTTACTCATTGTCTTTATGTAATAATTTCCAATTCTTTCTTAACCAACTCCAAACTGAATCTTGTCTGCATAAGTCCACAAAACGGTTCTTGTTGAATTCCTCAATGACCTTCTCTTGGGAAAATAGAATAGTTTGGTCAGGGCCCTCGCCTCGGGTCCCATCGGGTGTGGTTTAGCACATCCATTGTAAGCAAATTTTGTGTGTGTGTGTGTGTGTGTGTGTGTGTGTGTGTGTGTGTGTGTGTGTGTGTGTGTGTGTGTGTGTGTGTGTGTGTGTGTGTGTGTGTGTGTGTAGAGTTAGTGTGCATGTGCGCCAATGTATCTTTTTAGTTTTGTTGCTATTCTTGTGTTCTTGAGAAAGAGAGAGAGAGAGGGAGAGATAGAAGTAGAGAGTTTCAATGAAGCAGGCAGGTAGGTGTCTGCCTCAGGCATCTGCCCTGTAAGGCCATGCTTTCCAACCTATGGCTCAAAGTACCTTTTGGCCAGTTACGTAGCTCACAGACCTGCGTGAAGGGCTCTGGTGACCCAGCCTGGCATGTGTGGGGTCTGGTGACCCAGCCTGGCATGTGTGGGGTCTGGTGACCCAGCCTGGCGTATGAAGGGTTTGTGACCCAGTCTGTGAATGGGCTTGAGGGGTCTGGGAGCTCCAGACCTAGCCCTAGCTCAACAATCGGCCCAGTCAGTGTAGGATTACTGGAAGGTAAAAGAGCCCGACAACTGGCATGGTCGTGTAGCTAGACAGTTGGCACTGTGAGCAGGAATTCAGACATTAGCTGTAGCTACACACCTTCACAATGGGCATTTTTAGTACTTATATCACTTAACCTTTCTGTGACACTTAAGGTTTTTGTTTTACTTCTCTGGCAACTGTCCTCTCCCCTGTGTAGGATTTATCCTCCTCAATACAACTGTTAAATGTTGAACTTCCTCAAGGATCAGCCGTAGGCCCTTTTCTCTTTCTGCTCTATAGCATCTCCCTGGACAGTCACATCCATACAACTACAGTTACTGCCTGCTTACAGACCATGCACCTCTCCCGGACCTCCTCTGAGCTACAGACCCATATATCCAGTTGCTTACCTGGACATTTCTTTTAAATGTCTCTAAGGCACCTTAATGTTAACATATCTACAACCAAACTGGTGATCTTCTTCGACTCCATATGTGGACCCTAGTGCAATGGGATCAGTCAATGTGCTTGTCTAATCCCAACTCAGAAAGGAAAACTGTCATAAAGATTGTAATTTTCAAACATATTTTGAAAATTTCATTTGATAATCACTTTCCAACTTCAATGCATTGTGTTAAGAAAACCTTGCCTGTTTGATAACTTGTTTGATATTTGTTGAAATTACCTTTTTATCCTAATATATGGCCATTTTTGCTTATGTTCTATGTGTGCTTGTAAAGAATATAAAGGCAGGATGCATTGCACAAAGGTGGTCGCACCAACACACTTATCTAGTCCCATGTACTTTTCTTACAGTGTGACTGACACTTCTCATTGAAAGGGGGTGAGATCTTCTCCTCTTTTGAGTTGGGGTGGAGGTTTGTGACTGCCCTGACCAATGGAATACAGTGTAAATGTTGTTATGTGACTTCTGAGCCTAGGTTATAAAAAATACACCTTCTGCCTGGTCTTCTGTTTGGAACCCAGCCACCATGTTATGAGGAGACTCAAACCACATGGAGAGGCATCATGCAGGCATTTTGACTGATTGCCCTAGCTATGGTCTCAGCTAACCCATAGCAACAACTGGCAGATATGTGAGGGAGTGAGTCTTCAGATGATTCCAGCCCCTAACTTTCAAGTCTTTTGGCTGAGGCCTTAGGCATTGTAGCATACAGAAAAGCCATCTTGCTGTTCCCTGTCAGTATTCCTGATTCATAGAAACCATAAGAAATAGTAAATTTTTATTTTTTGTCACTATTTTTTTTGGGTAACTTGTTATTTAGTAATAGATAATTAATATAAATACCTATTTTCCTATTATTGCTAACTTTGATTTTGCCTAGTGTTAACTTATTTCCATCAATTTCCAACTTTTTTTTTTGTTCCTATTTGCTTGGTATATAGCTTTCCTTAATTTTTGTTTTGAACCAGTATGTTTTAGATGTGTTTCTTATAAACATCACATAGCAAGATTTTTTGAAAAATCCATTTTGAAAAAATTTTATTTTAGCAGATGTGTTTAACCCATTTACTCTGATTATTGACATATTTGAACTTATTTTAAATATTTTCTTTCGTGTTTTCTGTTCACTGTACTTTCTTTTGCTTCTTTCTCCCTTCCATTCCAGTCTTCTATAGAGAATTGATTGAATTTTCTTTAGTCTATATCGTTCCCTCTATTGGTTTGCAAATTTCTCTTCTTTTGGTGATTACTCTTATATATCTTAAAATCGTGAAATAGAGCTTACATACAAAACAGTTTTTGGAAGT